>NC_000068.7:150216849-150516849 GCF_000001635.26 Mus musculus | reverse complement strand
CATTGATCTGCTGGCTCAGCCACCCAGGCCACTCTCCATACAGTGGTTCACCTGTGGTGGCCTGACATGCGGCTCCTTAGGATGAAGTGGAATATCACAAGAGCCTAAGCCTCTGCCCATGCCCTTCTCAGTGATCTCACAGACATGATACATAGAGAAGACAGTTTACATGCTAGCTACCATTAGCAGGTCAGCAGAGGGAGCAAATACTGCAAGCACAAAGCATAAAACATACAAACAACACAGTTGCAGAGAAGTATCTCCTCATGAAATCTGTAACTGCAATTTCTGATGTCAAAAGACATTTTCTGGGCTGGCGAGATGGCTCAGTGGTTAAGAGCGCCAACTGCTCTTCCGAAGGTCCTGGGTTTAAATCCCAGCAACCACATGGTGGCTCACAACCATCCCTAACGAAATCTGATGCCCTCTTCTGAAGTATCTGAGGATAGCTATAGTGTACTTACATATAATAAATAAATAAATCTTTTTTTAAAAAGACATTTGCTAAAGAATTGGCACGTGATTTCAATACCTGTTTAGGAAGACAGATCTCTGTGAATTCCAAGCCAGCCTTCTCTACATAGTAAAAGTTCCAAGAAGGAGAAAGCTATGTAGTGAAACTCTGACTCAGAAAGAAAAACAAAACAAAACAAAACAAGCCCTTTACCCTCGTGAAGGATAGTTTCTCTCTTTCTCTCTTTCTCTCTTTCTCTCTTTCTCTCTCTCTTTCTCTCTTTCTCTCTTTCTCTCTTTCTCTCTTTCTCTCTCTCTTTCTCTCTTTCTTTCCCTCCCTCCCTCCCTCCCTCCCTTCCTTCCTTCCTTCCTTCCTTTCTCTCTATGTATTTACTATTATATATTAGTACACTGTAGCTATCTTCAGATGCACCAGAATGGGGCATCAAATCTCATTACAGGTGGTTGTGAGCCACCATGTGCTTGCTGGGGTTTGAACTCAGGACCTTTGGAAGTTCAGTCAGTATTCTAACCCGCTGAGCCACCAGCCCTCTCCTTTCTTTCTAAAACATGGATTTTTGTCTAGAATTTTGTCTTCTGTGAACATGTATAGATTCATTCATTCCTTGTGTTTCTCTCTGTGTCACCTACTGATCCCCTCTCATCTCTTTCACTTCTTCCAACTCTCACTCTTTTTTGTTAATTTCTCACTATGTTTGACCTGCTTAAAGTTACAAAGTATAATAGTAGTGAGGATTAGACCAGTACCCCTGTCTGTTTAACACATGGGACTCTACCTTCTGATCTTTTAACCTTTCTAGAACATTGTGGGCCATTTTAATCCCCCCTGGTATACATTAAAAGATGTGTCACGGGCTGGTGAGATGGCTCAGCAGGTAAGAGCACCCGACTGCTCTTCCGAAGGTCCTGAGTTCAAATCCCAGCAACCACATGGTGGCTCACAACCATCCGTAACAAGATCTGACTCCCTCTTCTGGTGTGTCTGAAGACAGCTACAGTGTACTTACATATAATAAATAAATAAATCTTAAAAAAAAAGACGTGTCACATCCTCTAACCAGGTTCCTGATGCTCTATTTCCTTCTACAATCAACATCCCTCAGTCCTTTGGTCTTTCCCGGCTGGCATGCCTCAGCCCAAACCCCAAATATCCTTATCCTGGGGCGGGGGTTGTCTCCTCTTCCCAATATATTACAAACATGGTTAATTGCTCTTTCAAGCTGTGGGTATCCTGGTTGCTTCACTTTATATCCCATCTTTCCCTCTCCCTCTCCTCATATGACACAGCTCAGTCTCCTCATGTCTCTTCTAGATTTTCCCAGAACCCACTCCCTCTGGCTATGCTCAAACACATCTCTATAATAAATATTTTCCTCAAACTTACCTAGAAGCAGTTATGTTCCTTTTGTGTTACCATTTTTTTTTTCACTCAGCTCTTAGATGCTAGATAATAAATTTCAATTTCATGCCACTGATCCTCACTCTGTGATGGTAGACTTGGACACACACTTATAAAGTCTGTGGAAACCAACAGGAATGCTTCAACAGATATGGCAATATGCTTCAGTAAACACCATCTATAAAACATAAGTACCCCACTTCAAGGAGTTTCAAGATATTTGTAGTGAGAAGCAGGAGGGCAAAGCTGTGGCTACTTGAAGATATTACACAGGAGACAGCACTCACTTCACCTGGTTAACAAGAAAAAGCCCTGTTTCACTTAAAGGCAGGAGAAACAAATGAACCTTATCTAACGATAATGTGTACATGTTGGAAATTACTGAAGATAGGTTATTTTAAACCAATGTGACATTGGCCCAAAGTTCTGGTACATACAAAACTGAGAGACCCAGGCAATGGTACTTGAATTATAGAGTCCCAACATATAGTTGAGTATTTTTAATGTTTCTCAGACATAACCCCTTCTTACCCACAGAAAAAGCCCACAGAGCCCAACTGCTAAGATCCTTGCAGAGATCTCCATGGCCAAGAAACAGAAACACCAACCGTTTTACTCATAGGCTTTGAACCCTAATGTGATACTAGAGCAACTGCTTCACCCACAGGCCTTGGCTCCCTCGTGCTACTCCCAGTTAACTGCTCCCCCCTGTTGGGAGCTAGTAAGACAACTCCTGATCTCTAAATTGGGCCTCTCCCCACCACCCCCCCCAGAAGAAAAAGGGGTCAAAAGCGGGCCACCGACACATGGATTCTGAGAACAACCACGGGATGTTCCAGCCCTAAGTCATCGCCGATGTCCTGACCACACCCTGATACCATCAAGTTCCTGCTTCCCCGTGTAGCTGCCAAAAGAAAGAATTTCTATTGCCCCCCCACTCCCATAAGTACTTCTCCTTTTGCTTGTATTGCCCTACCCCTCCCACTGATAAGTATCTGTACTTCCTCTTTTGCTTGTGCATTTAAACCTCGGGCCTGACTAATACATTTGGGGCTTTGATGCATTCCAGAACGGTTTCCGTGTCGTTATTAGCACAAGGCCCTTGTCTCTCTCTACCCCCGACTTGGTTCTTAGGAGGAGGTCCCCTCGAGACCCTCAAATAACTGGACCTGCTGGACGGGTCATCCCCCCCAAAGGCCTTTGCGCCCTCATGCTGTGCCCTGCTAAATGCTTCAGAGGAGACCTCATGCCCTGGGATGCAGAACAGACAAAGAGCTCCTGGTACCCATTTCTACTCATCGCTGCTGTTGTACTGGAGACAGTAGCAAAGACTTCTGCCATCCCTACGGACAAAAACGCACTCTAGCTGGAGGTGGAGAAGGGGAAAAGGGAGCCTTCAATTTCCTGACGGAAGAAGGGGCTCGAAAACAAAATTAAAACAGAAACAAAAACAAAAACAGATGAATTTCAGCTAGGTGGTGGTGGAACACGCCTTTAATCCCAGCACTTGGGAGGCGGAGGCAGGCAGATTTCTGAGTTCGAGGCCAGCCTGGTCTACAGAGTGAGTTCCAGGATAGCCAGGGCTATACAGAGAAACCCTGTCCAGAAACACGCCCCTCCCCCCAAAGAGAGGATGAATTTCTGTAGACATAAAGTGAGTTAAAAAGAATTCCATGTTCTGTACGAAAGGTGTGAGATTTAAAGTGCTGCAGTGAACAAGGTGGGATTGGAGCCCTGGACTTGTAGAAACCTAAAGTGACTTGATATAAAGCTTATGGCCCCATCAGGAAGAGCTCCAAGGTCCTGTAGAAGTCCAAGTGTACCAGTTGTTTCTTTGTGATGAAAGAGAAATACTGGCAATGAAGCAGAGAAAAGAAAGTCTAATCCTCCTACAGTATTGCTTAGTAATGCTAAGCAGCTGAACACATAGATTATGCACAGTCAGCACTTTCTTCTGGCGTTACCTTGTTGGAATCTTTATACTCAGAAAGGTTGGAAAGATCCAGTCACTACTGTTGTCGATTATCACCATAATAGACTGATTTGGAATCGTCTGCTATTGCTGGCATACAAGCCCTTGGAGATAAAGACTGCTGGCACAGCATATCTCCAACAGCTGTGGAACCAGAATCCTGGGCTGACATTCAGGCCTGTCCAGAGAGCATTATATGGGCATGAACAAAAGAACTGGCTTGTCATGCCTGATTCTTCCTTATAACCCCTAAATATAACCTACCTCCAATGAGGTTACTACATGCAACCATGCTTTGAGGAATGGCTTACCCCTCCATGGCAGGACCTGGAAAGCTCTCTCATTTCTTTCAGTCTCTTTTGCTACCACCTGGCTAGCCTAGCCAATGCATCACCTTTTTAAGGGTTTGGCTGCTTATTAGGACTCAGGTCATAATATCCATTTAGAATTCAATGCCAAGAAAAGCTTATTCTTATGGAATTGACAAGAGTAAAAAAGATTTGCTGTTTTTCTCTGCATGTAGTGTCACAAATAACTGTTTTCCTTTCCTTCAAAGGACAGCAAGTTTGGTATAAATTGTCATGATATTATCGTGGTACTATCTCTGAGTTTTCATGTTATTATTTTTTTTCATTCAGAGTTGAATATCCTTATTGGAAAAAGGAATCTTTTATACAGCCAATAATCCTTATGATTTGGGGGATACATTGACAAATGCATAGCTTTATATATAAAAGTCTGTTGATTTGCATGTATTCTTAATGCTTTCATTGTTTTATGTATTGGAAAACTTTTATTTTGCTCTCCTAAATACAAATAACAACACAAAAGTTATGTACAGAAAGAATTAAAGTATAAACTCTTGTGTTAAACACTATACTTTTGAAAATTGACACTGATTTTTTTTTTAAATAACAGGGACATTCTATGGATTTGGACAGGGTAAGAAGAAAGAAGTCGAAGGGTTGTTATAGTTAAATTTCAGTATACACAAACGGATTTCTCAGCCGGGCGTGGTGGTACACGCCTTTAATCCCAGCACTTGGGAGGCAGAGGCAGGCGGATTTCTGAGTTCGAGGCCAGCCTGGTCTACAGAGTGAGTTCCAGGACAGCCAGGTCTATACAGAGAAACCCTGTCTTGAAAAACAAAAACAAAAAACCCCCAAACAAACGGATTTCTCATAATTAACACTCTCACTTTGTATAATTAACATGTGCAAGCAATAATATATGTTGACACTCTACCATCCTCAGGAAGACAGTGATGATAGATGGCACAGTGCTTTCTGATTGTAATAAAGTCCGGGGTTGGTTCTCAGCAACACACTGTGGCTCACAGTCACCTCTAATGCCAATCTGAGAGATCAGATGTGCTCTTCATGACTCCCTGTACTCCAGCCAACACTTTTTGCACCTAAACCACATATTAGCATGCACACATACACAAACATTAAAATTGTAAAAGGTATGTAGTTTTACTAATGTAATAAAAATGAGGGTGTTTGAAAAAATGACATGTGAAAGGTTGGGAATCTTTTCACATGTAGAGACATTTATTTGAGAGTTTAATAAATGATGGCAATAGGTCAAGGACTCCTCTTATATAAACCAAGCATCCAGAAATCAAGACTTAGGTAGTCTCATGCTTTAAAGGTGTTAGTAAGAACATGAGAGTTTCTTTTTTGAGGTTTTAGTTTTGTTAAAAAAAATAATATTGTAAAACTCTTAAAAGAAGCTCATGAACAATTTTATTCAAGTATTGTGAGAAAAAGATGACAGGCTAGCTGGAAACATTAAGAGCTGCCAACAAGAGTGAATGGAGAGAATAGAAGAAATCCATTACTCTTGATATGGAGGTCACCAAGCAGGTGTGTGTAAGAAGTGTATGCAATAGCATTGGAAATGTAAACGAGGAAAATACCTAATAAAAAAAAAGAGAAAAAAAAGTATTAATTATTGGCCAAGAGGTGGTGGTACACACCTTTAATCCCAGCACTTGGAAGGCAGAGAAAAGTAAATCTCTGAGCTTGAGGACAACCTGTTGTGGATATCCCTGGTGTTGCTTGTATTTTGATGCTAATTCTACTTTCCCAGGAGGGTTTGCAGACCAGGAGTGAATCAGGTACACAGGTGACTTCTTGTGAACCTTCTCCCTACCTTAACTTGTAAAATAAAGGCTAGAGCCAGTGATTGGGCAGTGGAAGGGAAGGTGCAGCTGAAAAGTTGAAGAGAGAAGGAGGAGAGGAGAGAAGAGAGGATGAGGAGAAGGAAGGAAGATAGAAGAAGGAAAAGATGATCCAGATTTCACATGGCTTTAAATAGCCACAGGTAGCTATGAATATCTTATAAGGGATGGATAACTACAGGACAGTTTGTCTTATCTAGGTGGGCAATTCATATAATTATCAGTTGGCACTGAAATTATTGTGTGGGCATCTTGTGAATTGAGAATTTATTGATATATAAATCAAATCTGACTAATTAAAAAAAAGTGTGTGCAAAGGCTAAAGATAATGTGTGAAAAAGCAAGAGTATACAAAAATGCAGGAATACATTCATAGTCTTTGTATGGTACCAGAAAGATAGATGGGAGAAGAGGAGGAAGAAAAATTACTCGTTTCTAAAATAAGACTGTCATAGTTTGAATTAAAATGGCTCCCCATAGGCTCAAAGGGATTGGCACTATCAAGTGGTTTGGCTTTGTTGAAGCACATATGAACATGTCAGAGGATGTGTGTGAATGGGGGTGGGCCTTCAGGTTTCAAATGCTCAAACTAAGCCCAGGGTCCTTCTCTATTCATGCTGCCTCCCAATCTAGATATAGAATTACCAGTTAAGTCTCTAGCATCATGTCTGCCTATATGCCATCATGTTTCCTGTTATAATAATTATGGACTGTCTTCCAGTCCATGCCAGCACCGGAGTACCTTGGGCGCAGAGTCTGTGGACAACCACAAGGTACCCACAGGACCCTCCACAGGATATTAAGACCTCTGGTGAGTGGAACACAGCTTCTGCTCCAATCCAATCACATGGGACCTGAGACTGCATTAATTAGGGAAGCAGTAAACCTGGTCTGATGAGGGTCACAAGTCCCTTCCGGTCCACGCCAGCACCAGGGTACATTGGACGCAGAGTATGCGGACACCCGCAAGGTACCCACAAGACCCTTAAGACGGGATCTTAAGACCTCTGGTGAGTGGATCACAACTTCTGCCAGGAGGCAGGTTCGAACACCAGATATCTGGGCACCTTCCCTGCAAGAGGAGAGCTTGCCTGCAGAGAGTACTCTGAACACTGAAACTCAGGAGAGAGTTAGTCTCCCATGTCTGCTGATAAAGGCTAACATAATCACCTGAGGAACAAGCTCTAACCAGAGACAACTATAACAACTAAGTCCAGAGAGTACCAGATGGTGAAAGGCAAACATAAGAATCTTACCAACAGAAACCAAGACCACTCACCATTATCAGAACGCAGCACTCCCACCCCACCCAGTCCTGGGCAGCCCAACACACCCGAAAAGATAGTCCCTGATTTAAAAGCATATTTCAGGATGATGGTATAGGACATCAAGAAGGACTTTAAGCTGGGTGTGGTGGTGCACGCCTTTAATCCCAGCACTCAGGAGGCAGAGGCAGGTGAATCTCTGAGTTCAAGGCCAGCCTGGTCTACAAAGTGAGTTCCAGGACAGCCAGGGCTATACAGAGAAACCCTGTCTCGAAAAACCAAAAAAAAAAAAAAAGTAGGACTTTAATAACTCACTTAAAGAAATACAGGAGAACACTGCTAAACAGGTAGAAGACCTTAAAGAAGAAGCACAAAAATCCCTTAAAAAATTGCAGGAAAACATGACCAAACAGGTGATGGAATTGAATGAAACTATCCAAGACCTAAAAAGGGAAGTAGACACAATAAAGAAAACCCAAAGTGAGGCAACGCTGGAGATAGAAAACCTAGGAAAGAAATCTGGAACCATTGATGCGAGGAGCATCAGCAACAGAATACAAGAGATGGAAGATAGAATCTCAGGTGCAGAAGGTTCCATAGAGAACATTGGAACAACAATCAAAGAAAATGGAAAATTCAAAAAGATCCTAACTCAAAACATCCAGGAAATCCAGGACACGAGGCGACGCTGGAGATAGAAACCCTAGGAAAGAAATCTGGAACCATAGATGCCAGCATCAGCAACAGAATACAAGAGATGGAAGAGAGAATCTCAGGTGCAGAAGACTCCATAGAGAACATCGGCACAACAATCAAAGAAAATGGAAAATGCAAAAAGATCCTAACTCAAAACATCCAGGAAATCCAGGACACAATGAGAAGACCAAACCTACGGATAATAGGAGTGGATGAGAATGAAGATTTTCAACTCAAAGGACCAGCAAACATCTTCAACAAAATTATTGAAGAAAACTTCCCAAATCTAAAGAAAGAGATGCCCATGAACATACAAGAAGCCTACAGAACTCCAAATAGACTGGACCAGAAAAGAAATTCCTCCCGACACATAATAATCAGAACACCAAATGCACTAAATAAAGATAGAATACTAAAAGCAGTAAGGGAAAAAGGTCAAGTAACATATAAAGGCAAGCCTATCAGAATTACACCAGATTTTTCACCAGAGACTATGAAAGCCAGAAGAGCCTGGTCAGATGTTATACAGACACTAAGAGAACATAAATGCCAGCCCAGGCTACTATACCCAGCCAAACTCTCAATTACCATAGATGGAGAAACCAAAGTATTCCACGACAAAACTAAATTCACCCATTATCTCTCCACGAATCCAGCCCTTCAAAGGATAATAACAGAAAAAAAACAATACAAGGACGGGAACCACGCCCTAGAAAAAACAAGAAGATAATCCATCAACAAACCTAAAAGAAGACAACCACAAGAACAGAATGCCAACTTTAACAACAAAAATAACAGGAAGCAACAATTACCTTTCCTTAATATCTCTTAATATCAATGGACTCAATTCCCCAATAAAAAGACATAGACTAACAGACTGGCTACACAAACAGGACCCAACATTCTGCTGCTTACAGGAAACCCATCTCAGGGAAAAAGACAGACACTACCTCAGAGTGAAAGGCTGGAAAACAATTTTCCAAGCAAATGGTCTGAAGAAACAGGCTGGAGTAGCCATTCTAATATCGGATAAAATCGACTTCCAACCCAAAGTTATCAAAAAAGACAAGGAGGGACACTTCATACTCATCAAAGGTAAAATCCTCCAAGAGGAACTCTCAATTCTGAATATCTACGCTCCAAATGCAAGGGCAGCCACATTCATTAAAGACACTTTAGTAAAGCTCAAAGCACACATTGCACCTCACACAATAATAGTGGGAGACCTCAACACACCACTTTCATCAATGGACAGATCGTGGAAACAGAAACTAAACAGGGACACAGTGAAACTAACAGAAGTTATGAAACAAATGGACCTGACAGATATCTACAGAATATTTAATCCTAAAACAAAAGGATATACCTTCTTCTCAGCACCTCACGGGACCTGCTCCAAAATTGACCATATAATTGGTCACAAAATAAGCCTCAACAGATACAAAAATATTGAAATTGTCCCATGTATCCTATCAGACCACCATGGCCTAAGACTGATCTTCAATAACAACATTAAGAATGGAAAGCCAACATTCACGTGGAAACTGAACAACACTCTTCTCAATGATACCTTGGTCAAGGAAGGAATAAAGAAAGAAATTAAAGACTTTTTAGAGTTTAATGAAAATGAAGCCACAACGTACCCAAACCTTTGGGACACAATGAAAGCATTTCTAAGAGGGAAACTCATAGCTCTGAGTACCTCCAAGAAGAAACGGGAGAGAGCACATACTAGCAGCTTGACAACACATCTAAAAGCTCTAGAAAAAAAGGAAGCAAATTCACCCAAGAGGAGTAGACGGCAGGAAATAATCAAACTCAGGGGTGAAATTAACCAAGTGGAAACAAGAAGAACTATTCAAAGAATTAACCAAACGAGGAGTTGGTTCTTTGAGAAAATCAACAAGATAGATAAACCCTTAGCTAGACTCACTAGAGGGCAAAGGGACAAAATCCTAATCAACAAAATCAGAAATGAAAAGGGAGACATAACAACAGATCCTGAAGAAATCCAAAACACCATCAGATCCTTCTACAAAAGCTTATACTCAACAAAACTGGAAAACCTGGATGAAATGGACAAATTTCTGGACAGATACCAGGTACCAAAGTTGAATCAGGATCAAGTTGACCTTCTAAACAGTCCCATATCCCCTAAAGAAATAGAAGCAGTTATTAATAGTCTCCCAACCAAAAAAAGCCCAGGACCAGATGGGTTTAGTGCAGAGTTCTATCAGACCTTCAAAGAAGATCTAATTCCAGTTCTGCACAAACTATTTCACAAGATAGAAGTAGAAGGTACTCTACCCAACTCATTTTATGAAGCCACTATTACTCTGATACCTAAACCACAGAAAGATCCAACAAAGATAGAGAACTTCAGACCAATTTCTCTTATGAATATCGATGCAAAAATCCTTAATAAAATTCTCGCTAACCGAATCCAAGAACACATTAAAGAAATCATCCATCCTGACCAAGTAGGTTTTATTCCAGGGATGCAGGGATGGTTTAATATACGAAAATCCATCAATGTAATCCATTATATAAACAAACTCAAAGACAAAAACCACATGATCATCTCGTTAGATGCAGAAAAAGCATTTGACAAGATCCAACACCCATTCATGATAAAAGTTTTGGAAAGATCAGGAATTCAAGGCCCATACCTAAACATAATAAAAGCAATCTACAGCAAACCAGTAGCCAACATCAAAGTAAATGGAGAGAAGCTGGAAGCAATCCCACTAAAATCAGGGACTAGACAAGGCTGCCCACTTTCTCCCTACCTTTTCAACATAGTACTTGAAGTATTAGCCAGAGCAATTCGACAACAAAAGGAGATCAAGGGGATACAAATTGGAAAAGAGGAAGTCAAAATATCACTTTTTGCAGATGATATGATAGTATATATAAGTGACCCTAAAAATTCCACCAGAGAACTCCTAAACCTGATAAACAGCTTTGGTGAAGTAGCTGGATATAAAATTAACTCAAACAAGTCAATGGCCTTTCTCTACACAAAGAATAAACAGGCTGAGAAAGAAATTAGGGAAACAACACCGTTCTCAATAGTCACAAATAATATAAAATATCTCGGCGTGACTCTAACTAAGGAAGTAAAAGATCTGTATGATAAAAATTTCAAGTCTCTGAAGAAAGAAATTAAAGAAGATCTCAGAAGATGGAAAGATCTCCCATGCTCATGGATTGGCAGGATCAACATTGTAAAAATGGCTATCTTGCCAAAAGCAATCTACAGATTCAATGCAATCCCCATCAAAATTCCAACTCAATTCTTCAACGAATTAGAAGGAGCAATTTGCAAATTCATCTGGAATAACAAAAAACCTAGGATAGCAAAAACTCTTCTCAAGGATAAAAGAACCTCTGGTGGAATCACCATGCCTGACCTAAAGCTTTACTACAGGGCAATTGTGATAAAAACTGCATGGTACTGGTATAGAGACAGACAAGTAGACCAATGGAATAGAATTGAAGACCCAGAAATGAACCCACACACCTATGGTCACTTGATCTTCGACAAGGGAGCTAAAACCATCCAGTGGAAGAAAGACAGCATTTTCAACAATTGGTGCTGGCACAACTGGTTGTTATCATGTAGAAAAATGCGAATCGATCCATACTTATCTCCTTGTACTAAGGTCAAATCTAAGTGGATCAAGGAACTTCACATAAAACCAGAGACACTGAAACTTATAGAGGAGAAAGTGGGGAAAAGCCTTGAAGATATGGGTACAGGGGAAAGATTCCTGAACAGAACAGCAATGGCTTGCTCTGTAAGATCGAGAATTGACAAATGGGACCTAATGAAACTCCAAAGTTTCTGCAAGGCAAAAGACACCGTCAATAGGACAAAAAGACCACCAACAGATTGGGAAAGGATCTTTACCTATCCTAAATCAGATAGGGGACTAATATCCAACATATATAAAGAACTCAAGAAGGTGGACTTCAGAAAATCAAATCACCCCATTAAAAAATGGGGCTCAGAACTGAACAAAGAATTCTCACCTGAGGAATACCGAATGGCAGAGAAGCACCTGAAAAAATGCTCAACATCCTTAATCATCAGGGAAATGCAAATCAAAACAACCCTGAGATTCCACCTCACACCAGTCAGAATGGCTAAGATCAAAAATTCAGGTGACAGCAGATGCTGGCGAGGATGTGGAGAAAGAGGAACACTCCTCCATTGTTGGTGGGATTGCAGGCTTGTACAACCACTCTGGAGATCAGTCTGGCGGTTCCTCAGAAAACTGGATATAGTACTACCGGAGGATCCAGCAATACCTCTCCTGGGCATATATCCAGAAGATGCCCCAACTGGTAAGAAGGACACATGCTCCACTATGTTCATAGCAGCCTTATTTATAATAGCCAGAAGCTGGAAGGAACCCAGATGCCCCTCAACAGAGGAATGGATACAGAAGATGTGGTACATCTACACAATGGAGTACTACTCAGCTATTAAAAAGAATGAATTTATGAAATTCCTGGCCAAATGGATGGACCTGGAGGGCATCATCCTGAGTGAGGTAACACATTCACAAAGGAACTCACACAATATGTACTCACTGATAAGTGGATATTAGCCCAAAACCTAAGATACCCAAGATATAAGATACAATTTCCTAAACACATGAAACTCAAGAAAAATGAAGACTGAAGTGTGAACACTATGCCCCTCCTTAGAAGTGGGAGCAAAACACCCTTGGAAGGAGTTACAGAGACAAAGTTTGGAGTTGAGATAAAAGGATGGACCATGTAGACACTACCATATCCGGGGATCCATCCCATAATCAGCTTCCAAATGCGGACACCATTGCATACACTAGCAAGATTATGCTGAAAGGACCCTGATATAGCTGTCTCTTGTCAGAGTATGCCTGGGCCTAGCAAACATAGAAGTGGATGCTCACAGTCGGCTATTGGATGGATCACATGGCCCCCAATGAAGGAGCTAGAGAAAGTACCAAAGAAGCTAAAGGGATCTGCAACCCTATAGGTGGAACAACATTATGAACTAACCAGTACCCCGGAGCTCTTGACTCTAGCTGCATATGCATCAAAAGATGGCCTAGTCGGCCATCACTGGAAAGAGAGGCCCATTGGACACGCAAACTTTATATGCCCCAGTACAGGGGAACGCCAGGGCCATAAAAGGGGAGTGGGTGGGTAGGGGAGAAGGGGTGGGTGGCTATGGGGGACTTTTGGTATAGCATTGCAAATGTAAATGAGCGAAATACCTAATAAAAAATGGAAAAAAAAAAAAAAAAAAAAAAAAAAAAAAAAAAAAAAGAAATCCAGGACACAATGAGAAGACCAAGCCTACGGATAATAGGAGTAGATGAGAATGAAAATTTTCAACTTAAAGGGCCAGCAAATATCTTCAACAAAATTATAGAAGAAAACTTCCCAAACCTCAAGAAAGAGATGCCCATGAACATACAAGAAGCCTACAGAACTCCAAATAGACTGGACCAGAAAAGAAATTCCTCCTGACACATAGTAATCAGAACAACAAATGCACTAAATAAAGATAGAATATTAAAAGCAGTAAGGGAAAAAGGTCAAGTAGCATATAAAGGCAGGCCTATCAGAATTACACCAGACTTTTCACCAGAGAATATGAAAGCCAGAAGATCCTGGACAGATGTTATACAGACCCTAAAAGAACACAAATGCCAGCCCAGGCTACTATACCCAGCCAAACTCTCAATTACCATAGATGGAGAAAAGAAAGCATTCCACGACAAAACCAAATTCACACATTATCTTTCCACGAATCCAGCCCTTCAAAGGATAATAATGGAAAAAAACAAATACAAGGACGGAAACTACGCCCTAGAAAAAGCAAGAAAGTAATCCCTCAACAAACCAAAAAGAAGACAGCCACAAGAATAGAATGCCAACTCTAACAACAAAAATAATGGGAAGCAACAATTACTTTTCCTTAATATCTCTCAATATCAATGGACTCAATTCCCCAATAAAAAGACATAGACTAACAGACTGGCTACACAAACAGGACCCAACATTCTGCTGCTTACAGGAAACCCATCTCAGGGAAAAAGACAGACACTACCTCAGAGTGAAAGACCGGAAAACAATTTTCCAAGCAAATGGTCTAAAGAAACAAGCTGGAGTAGCCATTCTAATATCGAATAAAATCGACTAGCCATTCTAATCTCGATTAAAATCGACTTCCAACCCAAAATTATCAAAAAAGACAAGGAGGGACACTTCATACGTATCAAAGGTAAAATCTTCCAAGAGGAACTCTCAATTCTGAATATCTATGTTCCAAATGCAAGGGCATCCATATTCATTAAAGAAACTTTAGTAAAGCTCAAAGCACATATTGCACCTCACAATATAATACTGGGAGACTTCAACACACCACTTTCATCAATGGGCAGATCTTGGAAACAGAAACTAAACAGGAACACAGTGAAATTAACAGAAGTGATGAAACAAATGGGCTTAACAGATACCTACAGAACATTTTATCCTAAAACACAATGATATACCTTCTTCTCGGCACCTCATGGTACCTTCTCCAAAATTGACCATATAATTGGTCAGAAAACAGGCCTCAATAGATACAAAAAATTGAAATCTTCCCATGCATCCTATCAGATCACCATGGACTAAGGCTGATCTTCAATAACAACATAAATAATGGAAAGCCAACATTCACGTGGAAAATGAACAACACTCTTCTCAATGATACCTTGGTCAAGGAAGGAATAAAGAAAGAAATTAATGAATCACAGGGCCCCCAGTGGAGGAGCTAGAGAAAATTCCCAAGGAGCTAAAAGGATCTGCAACCCTATAGGTGGAACAACATTATGAACTAACCAGTACCCCTGAGATCTTGACTCTAGCTGCATATGTATCGAAAGATGGCCTAGTCGGCCATCACTGGAAAGAGAGGCCCATTGGACTTGCAAACTTTATATGCCCCAGTACAGGGAAACGCCAGGGCCAAAAAGGGGGAGTGGGTGGGTAGGGGAGTGGGGGTGGGTGGGTATGGGGGACTTTTGGTATAGCATTGGAAATGTAAATGAGGAAAATACCTAATTAAAAAAAAAAAGGAAAAAAAAAAGAAAGAAATTAAAGACTTTTTAGAGTTTAATGAAAATGAAGACACAACATACCCAAACTTATGGGACACAATGAAAGCATTTCTAAGAGGGAAACTCATAGCTCTGAGTGCCTCCAAAAAGAAACTAGAGAGAGCACACACTAGCAGCTTGACAACACACCTAAAAGCTCTAGAAAAAAAGGAAGCAAATTCACCCAAGAGGAGTAGACAGCAGGAAATAATCAAACTCCAGAGAAATCAACCAAGTGGAAACAAGAAGAACTATTCAAATAATCAACCAAATGAGGAGCTGGTTCTTTGAGAAAATCAACAAGATAGATAAACCCCTAGCCAGACTCACTAGAGGGCACAGGGACAGCATCCTAATTAACAAATCAGAAATGAAAAGGGAGACATAACAACAGATCCTGAAGAAATCCAAAACACCATCAGATCCTTCTAAAAAAGGCTATACTCAACAAAACTGGAAAACCTATACGAAATGGACAAATTTCTAGACAGATACCAGGTACCAAAGCTAAATCAGGATCAAGTTAACGATCTAAACAGTCCCATATCCCCTAAAGAAATAGAAGCAGTCATTAATAGTCTCCCAACCAAAAAAAGGCTAGGACCAGATGGGTTTAGTGCAGAGTTCTATCAGACCTTCAAAGAATATCTAATTCCAGTTCTGCACAAACTATTCCACAAAATAGAAGAAGATACTCTACCCAACTCATTTTATGAAGCCACAATTACTCTGATACCTAAACCACAGAAAGATCCAACAAAGATAGAGAACTTCAGAGCAATTTCCCTTATGAATATCGATGCGGGGCGGCTCGACCATGGCGGCAGCACGCCGGGTGCTCGCAGCTTGAGCGGAGCCGCGCAGCAGGAGGATGGCCTCGCTCGGGTCAGCCGCGTCTGCTCTCTGGCCGCTGCTGCTCCTGCAGCTCGAGCTACTGTACAACTGGCAGGCCACCAAGGCGTCGCTCAAGGAGCGCTTCGCCTTCTTCTTCAACTCCGAGCTGCTGAGCGATGTGCGTTTCGTGCTGGGCAAGGGCCGAGGTGCGGCGGCCGCCGGGGGCCCGCAGCGCATCCCGGACCACCGCTTCGTGCTGGCGGCTGGCATTGCGGTCTTCGACGCCATGTTCAACGGCGGCATGGCCACGACGTCGGCCGAGATCGAGCTGCCGGACGTGGAGCCCGCCGCCTTCCTGGCGCTGCTGAGATTTTTGTATTCAGACGAAGTTCAAATTGGTCCAGAAACCGTTATGACCACTCTTTATACTGCTAAGAAATATGCAGTCCCTGCCTTGGAAGCACATTGCGTAGAATTTCTCACCAAACATCTTAGGGCAGATAATGCCTTTATGTTGCTTATTCAGGCGCGGTTGTTTGATGAGCCCCAGCTGGCTAGTCTTTGTCTGGACACCATAGACAAGAGCACAGTGGATGCAATCAGTGCGGAGGGGTTTACTGATATTGACATAGATACACTCTGTGCAGTTCTAGAAAGAGACACACTGAGTATCCGAGAAAGTCGACTTTTTGGAGCTATTGTACGTTGGGCAGAAGCAGAGTGTCAGAGACAACAACTGGCTGTGACATTTGGAAACAAACAGAAAGTTCTAGGAAAAGCACTTTCCTTAATCCGCTTCCCACTGATGACAATTGAGGAGTTTGCAGCAGGTCCTGCTCAATCTGGAATTTTGTCAGACCGTGAAGTGGTAAACCTCTTTCTTCATTTTACTGTCAATCCTAAACCCCGAGTAGAGTACATTGATCGGCCACGATGCTGCCTCAGAGGAAAGGAGTGCTGCATCAACGGATTCCAGCAAGTAGAGAGCCGCTGGGGTTACAGTGGGACAAGCGATCGCATCAGGTTCACAGTTAACAGAAGAATCTCTGTAGTTGGATTTGGTTTGTATGGATCTATTCACGGGCCCACAGATTATCAAGTGAATATACAGATCATTGAATATGAGAAAAAACAAACCTTGGGACAGAATGATACTGGATTTAGTTGTGATAGGACTGCTAACACATTCAGGGTCATGTTCAAAGAACCTATAGAGATCCTGCTCAATGTCTGCTACACAGCATGCGCAACACTCAAGGGCCCAGATTCTCACTATGGCACAAAAGGACTGAAGAAAGTAGTGCATGAGACCCCTGCTGCAAGCAAGACTGTTTTCCTATTTTTCAGTTCCCCTGGCAATAACAATGGCACATCAATAGAAGATGGACAAATAACAGAAATAATATTTTATACATAATCTAGTGTTAAACATTCAGTCTAATCTCAAAAGCATAAACAACTGGCCACAAATAGTTTGAGTGTCTTGAGTATTTATAATTACAGATTAAGAAACATTTTAGTTTCTTAGAAGTAAAATAGTTAATTTAAATCTCTGCATGATTCGAAGCAAAGAGAACCGGATGTGTGTGTAAATTGTCGTCTTTTCTGCTTCGTCTTGTGTGATTTCGTAGATCCGCTGACTCGTGATCTTTCAGTAGTTTGGGAATTGAGAGATTCTTGTCATAATAGCAAATGTGGGTGTTTGATTTTTAAAAATTTTGTTTTAACTGTTTTGAAAGTTAGATGAGATGGGTGAGTATTCCTACAGAATTCTTTTTAACTCAAATAACTAATTTCAGAAAATTAAGAAAACTGACTTTATATTTGGGGTTTTCAAATATGTGGTCATTACCTTTTGGAATAATGCCTAGAAAACACTCAAGAAAAGTTCCAGTGCATTTACAGGGAAGGTATTCTGTAGCAGTATAGAAGTGTATCACATAGCACTGTTTTACAGCTGGAAGTGGAGTTTGTATAAATTCACAATGTGATATAAACAGATCGAAGGGATTATCTGAGATGGATTCTTTATCACTCCCATCCCACTAAGCCAGTCATGGGTGCTGCAGTGATCCAGATGACTGAGATGTGACAGATGCCAACAGTTGGCCACTGCAGCACTGCAATGCCCTTCACAGCAAGAAGGGGGTAGAATACCAAGATCCCTAACAGCTGCGCTGAACCATAAAGCTGTCCATGTCCAGCCAGTCACTCCTGCTGAAGAGGAAGAAGGCTTTGTGTCACCTACATAGTTCCACCCAAGAAGTAAAAATGCTACAGTAAGAGTGGATCAAAGGGATATTTGGCAGTGTGACATTTCTACATTTTTATATAAAGCAGATTTTTAAAATACAAGTAAGATAATATTTTCCCCTTGAAAATGATTATCTTAAAAGAAAACCTTGTATAATTAAGCTTAAGGTCTATCAGTCTATCAGATAGTTGTGGGAAATTATTAAAAATAAGAATTCTTTTAAGTATCAACTTAAGAATTTTTCTAAATAGGATATAAAAGTTTTCATCAAAAGTAATATTTTGTATTTTCAAGATGGCAGGGAGGTGATGTGTTGGTGGCCAGGATCTCTTGAAGTTGTTGAAGAAAGGGAACTGTTTTCAGTCTGCTCTGGTACCATGATCTTGTGGGTCTAAGCCTCAGTTAGCGGGAATGCCCATGGAATGTGTGATTCTGCTTAACTGAAGAGAAGTAAAGACTGTGTAGTAACCATTCCTTAACCAGTGTTGCATGCCAGAGGTAATTTAGTGCTTTCTGACCATTGGGGCATTCACATGCCTTGTGCTTTACTGAACAACTGTAACTGAATGTAGTCATGGAAGGAACAAGATACGGAACCACTCACTGACATTGGGACATCACCTGGAATTTTTAAAATAAATTTATCCTTTTTGTTAAAAAAAAAAAAAAAGAATATCGATGCAATAAAATTCTCACTAACCGAATCCAAGAACACATTAAAACCATCGTCCAAGCCCGGCGTAGTGGCACACGCCTTTAATCCCTTCACTTGGGAGGCAGAGGCAGGTGGATTTCTGAGTTCGAGGCCAGCCTGGTCTACAAAGTGAGTTCCAGGACAGCCAGGGCTATACGGAGAAACCTTGTCTCAAAAAAACCAAAAAAAAAAAAAAAAAAAAAAAAAAACCGCAAAAAAAATCATCCATCCTGACCAAGTAGGTTTTATTCCAGGGATGCAGGGATGGTTTAAACTTCAGAAATCCATCAGCGTAATCCATTATATAAACAAACTCAAAGACAAAAACCAAATGATCATCTCATTAGATGTGGAGAAAACATTTGTCAAAATCCAACACCCATTCATGATAAAAGTCTTGGAAAGATCAGGAATTCAAGGCCCATACCTAAACATGATAAAATCAAGCTACTGCAAACCAGTAGCCAACATCAAAGTAAATGGTGAGAAGCTGGAAGCAATCCCATTAAAATCAGGGACTAGACAAGGCTGCCCACTTTCTCCCTACCTATTCAACATTGTACTTGAAGTCCTAGCCAGAGCAATTTGACAACAAAAGGACATCAAGGGGATACAAATTGGAAAAAAAGTCAAAGTAACACTTTTTGCAGATGATATGATAGTATATATAAGTGACCCTAAAAATTCCACCAAAGAACTCCTAAACCTGATAAACAGCTTCAGTGAAGTAGCTGGATATAAAATTAACTCAAACAAGTCAATGGCCTTTCTCTACACAAAGAATAAACAGGATAAGAAAGAAATTAGGGGAACAACACCCTTCTCAATAGTCACAAATATTATAAAATACCTTGGCGTGACTCTAACTAAGGAAGTGAAAGATCTGTATGATAAGAACTTCAAGTCTGTGAAGAAAAAAATTAAAGAAGATCTCAGAAGATGGAAAGATCTCCCATGCTCATGGATTAGCAGGATCTATATTGTAAAAATGGCTATCTTGCCAAAAGCAATCTATAGATTCAATGCAATCCCCATCAAAATTCCAACTCAACTCTTCAACGAATTAGAAAGAGCAATCTGCAAATTCATCTGGAATAACAAAAAACCTAGGATAGCAAAAACTCTTCTCAAGGATAAAAGAACCTCTGGTGGAATCACCATGCCTGACCTAAAGCTTTACTACAGAGCAATTGTGATCAAAACTGCATGGTACTGGTATAGAGACAGACAAGTAGACCAATGGAATAGAATTGAAGATCCAGAAATGAACCCACACACCTATGGTCACTTGATCTTCGACAAGGGAGCTAAAACCATCCAGTGAAAAAAAGACAGCATTTTCAACAAATGGTGCTGGCACAATTGGTGGTTATCATGTAGAAGAATGCGAATCGATCCATTCCTATCTCCTTGTACAAAGGACAAATCTAAGTGGATCAAGGAGCTCCACATAAAACCAAAGACACTGAAACTTATAGAGGAGAAAGTGGGGAAAAGCCTCGAAGATATGGGCACAGGGGATAAATTCCTGAATAGAACAGCAATGGCTTGTGCTGTGAGATCCAGAATTGACAAATGGGACCTCATGAAACTGTAAAGCTTCTGTAAGGCAAAAGACACTGTCAATAAGACAAATAGGCCACCAAAAGATTGGGAAAGGATCTTTACCTATCCTAAATCAGGTAGGGGACTAATAGCCAACATATATAAAGAACTCAAGAAGGTAGACTCCAGAATATCAAATAACCCCATTAAAAAATGAGGCTCAGAGCTAAACAAAGAATTCTCACCTGAGGAATACCTGAATGGCTGAGAAACACCTGAAAAAATGTTCAACATCCTTAATCATCAGGGAAATGCAAATCAAAACAACCCTGAGATTCCATCTCACACCAGTCAGAATGGCTAAGATCAAAAATTTAGGTGACAGCAGATGCTGGCGAGGATGTGGAGAAAGAGGAACACTCCTCCATTGTTGGTGGGATTGCAAGCTTGTACAACCACTCTGGAAATCAGTCTGGTGGTTCCTCAGAAAATTGGCCATAGTACTACCGGAGGATCCCGTAATACCTCTCCTGGGCATATGTCCAGAAGATGTTCCAACTGGTAAGAAAGACACATGCTCCACTATGTTCATTGCAGTCTTATTTATAATAGCTAGAAGCTGGAAAGAACCCAGATACCACTCAACAAAGGAATGGATAAAAAAATGTGGTACATTTACACAATAGAGTACTACTCAGCTATTAAAAAGAATGAATTTATAAAATTCCTAGGCAAATGGTTGGACCTGGAGGGCATCATCCTGAGTGAGGTAACCCAATCACTGATAAGTGGATATTAGCCCAGAAACTTAGAATACCCAAGATATAAGATTCAATTTGCAAAACACATGAAAGTCATGAAGAACAAAGACCAAAGTGTGGACACTTTGCCCCTTCTTAGAATTGGGAACAAAACACCCATGGAAGGAGTTACAGAGACAAAGTTTGGAGCTGAGACAAAAGGATGGACCATCTAGAGACTGCCATATCCAGGGATCCATCACATAATCAGTGTCCAAACACTGACACCATTGCTTACACTAGCAAGATTTTGCTGAAAGAACCCTGATATAGCTGTCTCATGTGAGACTATGCCCAGGCCTCGCAAACACAGACGTGGATGCTCACAGTCAGCTATTGGATGGATCACAGGGCCCCCAATGGAGGAGCTAGAGAAAGTACCCAAGGAGCTAAAGGGATCTGCAACCCTATAGGTGGAACAACATTATGAACTAACCAGTACCCCTGAGCTCTTGACTCTAGCTGCATATGTATCAAAAGATGGCCTAGTCGGCCATCACTGGAAAAAGAGGCCCATTGGACATGCAAACTTTATATGCCCCAGTACAGAGGAAAGCCAGGGCCAAAAAGTGGGAGTGGGTGGGTAGGGGAGTTGTGGGGATAGTATGGGGGACTTTTGGGATAGCATTGGAAATGTAAATGAGGAAAATACCTAATAAAAAATAATTATGGACTGTACCTCTGAAATATAACCCAACCTCAATTCAATGTTTTCTATTTTAAGAATTTCCACATTGGAAATGTAAATGAGGAAAATACCCAATAAAAATTAAAAAAAAATAATTATGGACTGTACCTCTGAAATATAACCCAACCTCAATTCAATGTTTTCTATTTTAAGAATTTCCACATTGGAAATGTAAATGAGGAAAATACCTAATAAAAATTAAAAAAAAAAAGAATTTCCACGTTTATGGTTCCTCTTCACATAAATAACAGAATAACTGAGATGGAAACTGGTACCACAAACTAGGATATTGCAGATAGGACAGACCATGCTTTCACTTGGAGGAATACGGACTTCTGGGGTTTGAGCTAGAAGAGCAAATGGGCAATTCAAGCAGCGTTTAATGGGTCATAGTAGCGGGAGCATGGACGACAGTGATGCTTGGGGTTGTTTAAACTCTGAGGTTCCATCTCCAGCGGATTCAGAGGAGGATATTAGTATGGGGCCTAGAAAACAATCTTGTGATATTTTGTCTAAGAACATTGGTACTTTCTGTCATTGTGTAAAAAAATCAACCTAGTAACTAGTCTTGAGGGACTAATTGAAGTTCGACCCTATGGGCCAAAAAACAAATTGCTTGCTTTTGCATCAATCTGTTACTCAGTGTCTAACTTCGGGGCATCTCCAAGTAAATACCACTGACCGAGGGTCAGGGTCTTGCAGCAGTATTCAACAAATAAGATTTTCATGTTCCATTGTAGGACCGTGTGCCAGGCCCTGAATGGCCTTGGTGAGGACAAAATGACTTAGTTCCTGCCCCTGGTACAGGGCCAGTAGATGTGGGCCTCCAGTATTGGCAATGGCTGCAAGGGGCATAAGGCTTCTTTGAAATTATTATTATTATTGTTATTTATTTTATTTTATTATTTTTACGTTCTTCTTTTAAGGAATGTTCTCTCTGTTAATATTAATGACTCCATGATAATCAGAGACAGCACAAGTCCAGGAGACAAATGTGTGGCTAAGGTCTCCGCAACTGGGACCTTCAGGACAGTCCTTAAAGCTATGGGAAAAAAAAAAAACCTCTAAAACCTTGGCTTCAAAAAAATTATAGTTTCTCAAAAAATAAGGATGCAATATTAAATATAAGGAGCTTCACAAATCTAAAGGAACATAAGCAGGTATGCTGCAAGTCAACTTGTCAGAAAGATACTAAGGAAAGAGATAGGAGATAAACAGATTGGGAAGTAGTGACCACTGGCAATATCACCTAGCTAGGCTTTTGTTTGTTTGTTTGTTTGTTTGTTTGTTTTCCGAGACAGGGTTTCTCTGTGTAGCCCTGGCTGTTCTGGAACTCACTTTGTAGACCAGGCTGACCTCGAACTCAGAAATCCACCTGCCTCGGCCTCGCGAGTGCTGGGATTAACTAGCTAGGCTTTTTGTTTGTTTGTGTGTTTGTTTATGCTTACAAAGGCAGGGGAATTCCTGAGTTCAGGATCAACCAGGGGCAGAACAAGGCTATGTCAAAGTGTGGTAGAAATGGTAATTTCAGGACTAGGTCCCACCCAGGTACTTTAGAATCTGTATTTAACAGAAGCAAGCAGATCTCTGAATGCTTTTGCAATGTTAAAAGAAAATGTGTAGCATTGCAGCGGTCATGGACAAACCTGAAAGGGGGGCTGGAAATAAGTAGAGCCCACAGACCCATCCTTTGTTTTAGCTGGATCCTGTTGCAAAGCAAGCTCAGTGGGCAGTCTGCTCCTGTAGACGTAGTTCCAGGGGTAAAACCATTGTGGTGCACACAAGGTCTGTTTAGCCTGCTCAAGACTGGGGGAAGGGCACACATGTGAGGTTTGTGTCTCCTGAGAATTAAGGGCCTTGGATCAGGGGATACTGATTCTTAAGATAATCAAAGGGAAACTTGGAGTGAATGACTGAGTTGATATGTAAAGTAAAAGACTAGGCTTATGATCTGTTTGTTAACAATGGTGTTTTCTCTAATCACTTTCCAAATTGAAGGTCAATTTTTTTTGACTTGTTTTTCCTCTATAATCTTGAGATTTACAGAGTTTAAATTGTTTCCAGTGTTCATGGTATGTTTTTAGAACTGACAGATATTTAATTAGATTACTAACTGCAAATCCATCCCAGTTTAGTAATCATTTACTATGTACCTTAGCCTTCAGTCCGAATATAAAAAGTTTCTCTTCTTTTACTCAGGGTTGCTTCTCACACTTAGTTCAGAGGAGCCTGCAATATTGGCCGAGAAAAAAAAAAAAAGCATCACTTTAGTTGGTGTTCCCTAGTTCTTGACAGGGCGACCATATCCAAGCTTTTTTGGAAAAAAAAATAAGTCTATTTGGATGGGTTATGTTATGGAAGTGACTATGTAGAGCATCGTGACCTCAAATTCCTGGATGTGAATTTGCCTCTAAAGTGCTGGAATTGATAGCACATGCTATGATGCTTTGCAATATTCATTTTGAAAATGATTGTATGGCACTGGTTCATTTTGAAAATGATTGTATGGCACTTGAAATGACTTCAGAGTTATTGTATTGTTCCTGTTTTCCAGTCCTTCCTTTATCTACATTCCTTTGTTTTTCTTTCTTTGCGTGCACGCGCGCTCCTGTGTGTGTGTCTGTGTGTGTGTGTGTGTGTGTGTGTGTGTGAGTGATTTTGAGGTATTTTCTACTCCAAGTTTCCTATTCCTGGTAATGTTTCCTCTTCAAGGCATTCTAGGTCACTTGAGGGTCCAAATTCTGTTGAGGGGATCCCTGAAGCTATCAGATAAGAAAGCAAACCACCATGGTAGAGATGAAAATGGAAACCCAGTACAGACTGACTTTGTCAACCTAGATCAGACTGGGGGAATCTAATACCAGGGGATTCTCTGCCAGCATATTTAGAGCACAGTACAATTTGGGAAAGATTTAAAGGCAACGATCAGTCTGATCATTCTACTTCTAGGTATATAATAAATCAGAAGCTATGACTACAAAGAAACTCTTTTACTAAGAACATGTGACCAAGGGAACAGGTTCTGTAGAATTTAATTTGGCCTCTGGATAAGAGGGTAGAGGACAGCTAACCATAAAATACTGTGACATCTTCACTAAGGATAGCTAAGAGTCTGTGGAAGCAAGAGTCTGGAACCATCATTCTGGGTAGTTTGGGTCAGTTAGGTCTACCTCTATAGCAAAGGGTAGGTGAGCTGCCTCCAAGATGGCAAGGAAGTCACCAGGCCATTAATAAAAGCCACCTTCCATCTTTTGCATTAAATGGAGGCATTTTATCTCCATCATAGAGAAGAGGACCCTTCGTGTTTAACATTCCTGGTTTCCCTAGTGACCTGTGTTTGCAAGGACCCTTGTGCCCCCAACATCCCATCCTGTTGCTCATGAAAGAGTAGAACTCTCCTGCCAAGTGGGACAATTAGCCCCAGGAAAAGATGAGCTCCCCACTATGGTGGTCAAAGCAACCAATGCAATGTGTTCAGTTTTGAAACCATATGCGCACAAACAACACAAATGGACTCAGCCTGTGATAAGATGCCAAATCTTTTAAGTTCAGACATGATTTTAGAGACCCTGACCTAAGTTTGTAGAGACCCTTACCTAACTCAGGTAAACTAACAGGCTGGTACCCAGCATTAGTTTTCAAGTTGCTCCCCATCAAAACCCAAACAGTTCCAGTGTCCAGGTTATATCCACAACAAGACCAGGATCTTCAGGTTATACCCCCAACAAGACCCGTGTCTCCAGGTTATTTGCCCAACAATCCTGTACCTCCAGGATATAAGCCCACTCCCTGGCTAATGACTACCAATGCAGAGGAGTACAGACATTAAGTTTATGTTATGACTCCCAGCACTATCCAATTATGTTAAAGGCCACAGTAGCTTTCTAGTTAGATGCCTGCACATGTATTCCCTGTTTTCTGCTTACTATAAAGCCTTGCTCAGATAGAAATTCAGGGCTTTCCTCTCCACCAGTACTGTCCTGCATGATGGCTAGGGGAGTCCGAGCTAGCTCAAATAGATTAAAGGCCCTACTGTGAGTTGCATCAGATTAACTCCTGTCTGTGTTTAGGGGGATCACTAACATTTCCCTGGTACAATACTTTATTCATATATTTGAGCATATTTATTCACTTATACTTAAGTAGGAAAAAACTGACTGGAAACAATTTCAGGCGTGATGCAGATAGGAACAAAAGGGGTAAGTGAGGTCATACATTATAATTAAAAGGTAAAAAAAATTTTTTTAATTAAAGCACTGGCTGGGCATGGTGGCACATGCCTTTAATCCTAGCATTTGGGATGCAGAGGCAGGTGGACTTCTGAGTTCGAGTCCAGTCTGGTCTACAAAGTGAGTTCCAGGACTGCCAAGGCTACACAGAGAAACCCTGTCTCAAAAAACAAACAAACAAACAAAAACCAAAAACCAACCAAACAAAAAAAATTAAAGAACTGGTGAGAGAGATAGCTGAGAAGTTAAGAGCACTGAATGTTGCTATAAGGAATTCAGATTTCATCTCTAGAATATGGTTTTGCTCCAATTCCAGTTCCAGTCATTTCCTGCAGACACATGTAAACACATACGCACGCGTGCGCGCGCGCACACACACACACACACACACACACACTTGCACACACACACACACATGCACACACACATACACACAGGTTTATCATATATATGGAGCGCTTTTGGGGCCACTTCTAGAAACTTGGCAGGAATATGACATTGGGCCAGGACAAGGAAGTAGGTTTGACCCAGGAGTCTGAGAGTGGGCCAGGAATCTTAGGCAGGAATCTGACTTTGGGCTAGAACAAAGACATAGGGTTCAGGCAAGAATTTGACTTTTGGCTAGGACATGGAAGTAGGCCCAGATATCTTGGTCATCCTAATAACCCTTAGAATCAGTTGAAACAGGGCTTTATTACCTGTTTGTTCCTTGACTATTTGTGTTTATTGCCTCATTTGTTTCTTAACCTAGACCTGACCTTATTTGCATGTACTTGAAATGGTAGAAGGACAGACTGGGGAAAAACAAAACCTGCTTTAGTCTCAGAACAGGCTGAGGTCATGCTACAGTGTAGTCTAATTTGTTTTTTAATCCTCCCACCCTCCCTGTGAAAGACCCACAATGTGAGGACTCCCCCACATTCTGACTCAGGAGAGGTGACACCCCAAATCACTCACGAGAAACGGTCTTGCTGCAAACTGCAAGAGGACTTTTATTCAAGAGTGCTCTTGGGACACCCAGGGGTAGAGGACCAAGGCGCCCCGAGTAGCTGGGTAAGGGGGTATTTAAAGGAAGAAACCACAACTCAAGGAGGTGGGAGGGTGTAGTTGGAAAATACCAAAAATACAAGTTGAGAGTCACAAGGAAGTGGAAAGTCAAGACAGTTTTCTAGGAGCCTCTAACAATAGCACCTTTGCATAGCAGGTTCTAGCAATGGTCAGGGTGGGTCAGGGTGACTTTCTTTGAAAGAACACTCCTTGAACCCAGGAAGCGGGTGGGTGGAGGAATGTCGCTATCTGTTTTATGATTAGCATACCTTGGAGCATTGAGTCACAAAGGTCACATTCTCAAGCCTGGGCCTAAAGGCCTAGAATTTTGTTTTTACGTTATACTTTTTCACCCGGAGAACCCATTGACTAAATGAGTTGGCTTGGTCAATATGTGTGTGTGTGTTTATTTTTGTATGTTGTATATGATTATGAATTAATTTTAATATAAATATGAAAAGTGAGTTAATCTTGTGTTAGTTTTTCTTTACCTTGTGTTAGTCCCCAATACCTGCACAGGGAAATCAAGATTTATTTAAAACTGCAACTCAATAGCTGATCAATTAAGTGATCTATCCTTACCTTATATGCTAATCTGACTACCTCCATGCTACTTGCATATTATTATTATTATTTTTATTTTTTTGGTTTTTCAAGACAGGGTTTCTCTGTCTAGCCCTGGCTATCCTGGAACTCACTCTGTAGACCAGGCTGGCCTATAATTCAGAAATCCGCCTGCCTCTGCCTCCCGAGTGCTGGGATTAAAGGCTAAAGGCATGCGCCACCATACCCTGTGCATATTATTATTGATCTGGCTCTTCAGACCCCCTTTCATGGCTCAAATTTCTCTGTCCTCCTAGGACATCTCCTCTCCTTCTCTCCTCCCTCTGCAACTGGATGTCCCACTCTACTTTGATTCTTCTCAGCTATTGGATGACCAGCACTTACTGACAAGGCAGAGAGAGTTGGGCGTGGTGGTGCACGCCTTTAATCTCAGCACTTGGGAGGCAGAGGCAGGCGGATTTCTGAGTTCGAGGCCAGCATGGTCTACAGAGTGAGTTCCAGGACAGCCAGGGCTACACAGAGAAACCCTGTCTCGAAAAACCAAAAAAAAAAAAAAAAAAAAAAAAAAAAAGACAAGACAGAGAATAAAGGGAAAGAACTGTTTACAAAAACTTGAAACCAGATTCTTGGTAGAAGCATTACAATGTCTCCTCTGGATTGACAAAAGATGGGGGAAGAGAAATCAACATTTGAATAACTGTAATGTAAACTTTGTACAGTATAGAAAGTTTTGTGCCTTTATATGTCTGTTTCTCTGTCTGTCTCTATGTGTGTGTGTGTATGTATATCTACCTCTATAGTAAAAGGTAAGTGACATCTGCCTCAACAGATGGATATATATACATATATATATATATGTGTATATATATATATATATATATATATATATATATATGTATATATATATATATATATTTTTATATGCCACACCACCTCCAATAGGATCTGTGTGGCAAGTTCCACAGACTGAGGCAATTGACCTCAAAAGGCAGAGGCCTCCTGGAACTGGTTGTAAAACTCTTCAATGGAGAAAAAATATTGAGCTGTAGTTCTCATGGCAATCTATCTGTTTTGTTTTCTCTTATTCCTTTTCTTATTTATATGTTCCTGGTAGCCTAGGCCAAGATCTTAAGGGAGAATAATGAGTAAGAAAGCATCCCTAGAAATGGGGTCTCTAACATGACCTTATCCCCAAGAAAACCAACACTTTAATTTTGAAATCATTTACAAAACTATTAAGATAGATAAAAACTTTCCCAACAATAAAATTTCATATGGCTACACGTGTGTCATTGGAGGTGGGTTTTACTATATGGTAAAGAAAGCCTTAATTAGAAGGAATTTAAATAGTTTAAATTTATGCGTTGAAGATTTATAAAAAATCAGGCATTAGATGTTAAATAATAATTGACCATGGGGCTGGAGAATTAGCTCAGTGCTTAAAAGTATTGACCATAAAGATTTATTAACCTGCTCTTGGAAATATGCTACTAGCCTTGAATGACTGCCCCACTGAATACATCCTTTTAGAATTGTTATATTTTTATGATTTATATTAATATTCATTTTACCTGTTCTGTTTGTGACTCACTGAATACATAGTTTCAGAGTTGTAATGCTTGGATGATTATTGTGCTTTACTGTGCCAAATGATTTTTTGTTGGTATTTTTTATTTTTTCTCGAGAGAGGGTTTCTCTGTATAGCTAGCCCTGGCTATCCTGGAACTCTGTAGATCAGGCTGGCCTCAAACTCAGAAATCCACCTGCCTCTGCCTCCCAAGTGCTGGGATTAAAGGTGTGCGCCACCACGCCCGGGTTTGTTGGTATTTGTGATTGTTTCACTATTTACAGTTTCTAAAAGATGTAATGTTTGTTTGTTTGTTTGCTTTTTAATGTATAAAATTCCCTGCTTGGCAGCTGCAAGATACACTCAGATCCAAACTGCCTCCGTGTTTCTGTTTGTCACCGCCAAATGCTTACCCACCTAACTACAAGGACCCTCATTCCACGGATGCAATATCCGACTGGGGTGGTCCATGGTGGACACACACACACACACACACACACACGCACACACACACACAGAGAGAGAGACAGAGACAGACAGACACACAGACAGACACACAGAGGAGAGAGAGAGAGAGATTCTCAACAGATACACTGATATATATACTGAGAAGTATCCTTGAGGTTTTCTGAATTTGTTTGCTTTGTCCTATGTATATGTGAAAATTGTGGCATTGATACATTTATTTGTTACATCACAGATCATGATTAACAGGTAGCTGGCCCCTGAGCAATCTACTTTTACTGTGTCATTTACTTGATTTTCAGCCAAGACCTTGTACAAGATGAATACCCCACAAGCATTTCTGTCCATCATTTTTATAATTTACATATAATTCTGCATGACTTTGAGCTAAGAATGCCATTCAATATCTCTGCTTTTACCTTGAGACCAAGTTCATAAGAGGATTTAACTTAGCAAGTTTAGGATTAGGCAAACCCTTATGTGAATGTATCCAGATTCTGTAAGTAAAATCACAATGCTTCCTTGGTTGAAGAAAATCATTGCTTTGGAAATGGCTCCCATGCTCTCCTTACCTTCCACAGGAAAAAAGCTTTCTCAGCTGTTCTTCCTTAGGCTTTTTGCAAGATATTCTTGGTAGTCAAACTGACCACATTTGGGATTAACTAAAACCCAAAGAGTTGGGTACTATGGGATGTTTTCCTAAATTATATTTTTAGACTTGGGAACAATTATTCTTAATCTGGGTCTTTTGATGTAATAAGATCCACCTTTAATCAAGGCCACAGCTTGTGATGGTAGCCTACATATATATATAAAGGAGACTGAAGATGGTAGATCTTTCTTAGTCTGCTTGCTAGGAATTTTTCTGGCATCAGAACCTATCTCTTTGAAATTCAGGTATATACTGAAGACCAGCGGAGACATCTAGTCACTATTGGATTCTTCAACTGTCCATAGTAGTTAGCCATTGTTGGACTAGTGGAACATAATGAATCATTCTAATAAATCCATTTTCTACATAATAGAAAGTTTCGTTCTATCAGTTCTGTTCATCTGAAAATCCTTCACTAACAGAGCCGCGGGTTTGTTGTTGTTGTTTTGTTTGCTTTACAGACCCATTGAGGAAGATGTATGTGCTGGTTTACAAGAGGGCTCCACAGTGTTTGTCATGTGTTTCCTGCTTTGCTCTGAGAGTTGTCTCATTACCATCAGGTGAAATATATGTGCAGGTTGCCTGAATTCAGCCTGAAACCACAAAACAAAATTTTCTTTCCAAAAATCTTCTTTAGTTGTTAATATTCTGGATACCCATCCACTTGAGGGACAGATTGATAACTCCACTGTTGGTTGATTTTTTAAATTTCTTTAAAAAAAATGATTTATTTATTTTATGTATATGAGTATACCATTGCTCTCTTCAGACTCACCAGAAGAGGGCATCAGACACCACTGCAGATGGCTGTGAGCCACCATATCCTTGCTGGGAATTGGACTCAGCACCACTGGAAGGGATAAATCGGCTATGCAAGCTATCCAGCTTGATTGCAGGAGAAAGAAGGGGAAGTGATTACTGAGTACTGGGAGCTCAGAAAAAGTCCAATTTTGCAAAGTTGTGAACACAGGGTTGCTGCCCATAGTGGGGAGAAATGGGCAGTTGAGCAGCAGGTATCTGGAGTTGTAGATCCTCTGAGGTGCACTGTGGGAGGAGAGACCCGCAGGCTATTGGAGGACAGGCACTGTGCTACTGAAATGCAAATCAGCTGATCTGGAAAAGGACTGCTCCCAAGATGGAACCACTAGGTACACTAGGTAGTTTCTCTTCAGTACACTAGACCCCTAAGGGTGGTGCTCATGTCACTCAAGACGCACTAGCCAATCAGAACCTCCAGCCGGGCCTGCCACTCAGGAGAAGAGGACGCTCTTCCTGTTACCAAGCCTGTAAGTTCCTGTCTGAATCTGAGCCTGAAAGAAGGTTTCTCTGCGGTGTGTCCTGAGTGCCTCTGCTGGGTGCTGTGAGGGAGCTCTGAAAAGCTTAAAATTTCCGGACATGGTAAGTGCAGGATCATCTCCCACAAAGGGAGGAGCAAGCGGTTTAGTAAAGGGTGCACATGTGGTGGGTTTTCCCAGCAGCTGGACTGTAAGCAGCAGCCAGACAGATATGGCCATGTGTGAGGTCCTTTGTGGTTCTAGTCTCTCCTTGTACCTGGCGGTGGCCTCTGAAGAAGCTTATTATGGGAGCTGTATTTTTACAAAGCATTTGGGGCAGGGGCTTGTGTGCCCAAAAAATACTTAGCAGGATGCCAACCCTGAGAACCGCAGTTTCTCTATTTTCTCTAAGTTCTGCCTGTAGCATTTAATATGGAGGTGTAAGATCCATTTGGAGTTAATATTGTGGAGGCTGTAAAAGCCCTATCATATGTTGAGTAGCACTTCAATATTAAGCTGTGATGTAGAAGAGTAGAATTGATGATGCTAAAGACTTAATTGGGAAGTAGGAAGTGGCACCAAGTAGAAAGTAGCAGAGAGAGGACTGCCTGTAAAACACCCCCCCCCCCCAGGTACATAGCATGCTAACCCGGCCTGCTAGAGAACAGTATGGGTGTGTTTGTTTACCAGGATTGTCCAGACATTTGTCTCCAAACTATAAAAATAGAGACAGCTTTCCTTTACAATCAACAACAAGGCCCATCTTGATAGCAAAGAACAGGCACCTAACAAGGTGCTCAAGATGGCATTATAGGGTCACAACCAATACTCAGGCATGGTGTTGACTGGACTCAGGTCAATGAGAAGAGATATAGACCAGTGAATTGGTGTCCTCCAACATCGCTGGATTGGGGTGAGGGGATTACAAAAAGAGAGGGGCCTGTGTAAGCATTGAGTTCTCTGATCAATTTTGAAGCTGGTGTAATCACAGCAGAGAAAAGGAGGGGGAAGAAGGAAGGTGAGGGCCTTTCTACTTTGACAGTAGTTGACAATAGCAATGAGTAGTCAGGTAATCAATTTTAGACAATCAGTAAAAGTACAAACCGGTGATCTTGGTGGGTTCCTAGAGCAGGGCACTCAGAAAAGTGGGCGAGGAACTGAACTTATTTCTAGAAACCAAATTTCCATATTTACACTAGTTCAAAGAACACAAGATCTAGACAATCTGATGTGGTGTGCCTAACGGGAATGTTAATTTTCCTGTCTGAAAATAGAGCATGTGAGAGAAAAGACTTGGAGTGCTCTAGTACTTATGCTTAGTCCCTGAAGAATATTGGACCGTAAAGTGTGTTTCAACTTGTAAAAATAATCTTTGCAAGTATAATTCAATCATATCATTCTTCTTTCTCCCTGCAAATAAGTCTGAAACCCTTGGACAATTGGTTGAGGAGCTTATTTAACAAGTCACAGCAGAACAGGCTGTCAGCAGACCTCAGTCCCTACCTATTATGTCATATGGCTGGCATACCTCACCCTCTAGCCCAGCGGTAGGGCTGCCCTTCACCCAGCTGCCATTCCTTATGCAATCCAACCTTTTTGATTACCTGTTTGTTTTATTATTAAACTGTCATTATTATTAATCTGTCATCTTGATCTCTTTGTCTGGATCTTGCTTCTCTCCTTCTCCACATGGTTTAGAGTCATGTTCACTTTGTACTCTGTTCTCCTAGATATTCCTGGCTTTGATTATGTTCTCTCTTTTATGTATAATAAACTTTCTATTCTACCATACATACCAGCGGTTGTATCCTTTAATCTTTCTTTTTTTTTTTTTCATTCACCTCCCATTAAGCACTCCTTGTTAAGAAATTCATAGGCACTTTTTCTTTTAACTATTGCTACTGTTCTAATGTGACTGCAGTTTGGCTGCAGGACTTCCCAACTATGAAGCAGACATGGCTCTACTGAACATGGCATGTGTAAAGGAATATGCAAACAAAGGACCCTGTGCCTGGAAAAAGGAAAACAAGTGCTCTGGGAGACTGGAACATTCTGTTAAATACAATTTCTCCAGACCAGGGCTTTGTGTGCACATAGAGTGGAAAGGCAGATCTGGAAAGGTTTCAGCTGGCTGAGGCATTTGCTCTCTGATCCCCCAGTAGAGGGGCTGCAGCTGGCCTGAGTCTATCTGAGTTTTGTAAACTAAGGAGGGACCCTGGGTAGGCCTAACAATCAGGCACAGCATTGGAAGGTAGCTTGCAGGTTCTTTCCAGGATTCCCCTCCGATGCATCTGTAGCAAGCTGGGAGGAAGACCACAAGCCATGCCATGCTGACACTGAAATGGACTGTGGGACAGATTATGGATTGATTGGTTCATGTGGTGAAATGCTCAGAGGCCCTTGGCCTCTGACCTCCCCGAGCCTGAATTCCAATTGGGGGGGGGGGGCGCTGTAGAGCACTGGTAGTGGAAGTCTGTGGTGTTCATACTGTCATTTTTCAGTGTGTACATGCAAGAATTGCTTTTGATACGTAGTAGGAAGACATTGGAAGAATGAAGGTCTGGTTTCTAGAATTTCAGAAACGTCCACATTCAGTTATTTGGGACAAATAATTTTGGAATTAGTAGAAAGAAAGTGATAGGGGTCATCCTTCAGTAGTGTTTGATTAGAATCCTCTTACCTTTCCACTGCCTCCATTTACAATGGTATTCATGGAAATTCAGTTCCAGAGGACAAAAGGCGTCTCTATGATGCATAACTTCTCAGGTGTGCATGGTGTTGGGTAGGTGGACAAGACAGATTGCACATCTTGTGATATAATCCATGTGGCAGGCAGCACACATTAAATTATTTTTCAACATTGTTCTCTGTGAGGCTTCAGTGGGGCTAGTTTTACCTGAAATCCCAAGGGGTCATGAGGGGTTGCAGAGCCATTAGCCCATCTTTGTGATCATCTTCATTTACAGAGAGAACTCTGGAACATGGGGAGTTTGAATGACACATCAGCAGTTGCTGGAGGAACAGATATATAACACTTTAGGGGTAACTTGGAGTAGTTGTTATTGGAGTCATGAATTCTCGGTTTATTTAATTTCTTTATACATACAATCACAGGTAATATTGGTCAAGTTCAATTTTTCCTGGAGTACTTTCATTAGGTATTTTGATGAAAACTTGAATAGCATTTTAGGCTTATGTTTTTGGCTTTTTCTCTGCTTCCCCACTTTCTTTCACAATTGTTGTACACGTTCTTGATTATGCTATCTTTGTTATAAGTATAGAATTTACACTGTGCCAATGTGTATACTATTTCTTCAAAATACTATAGCGCAATCTGAGTTTTCCCACATGACGTACAGCCTTGGAATCAACTTTCCTGTTATAAATTTTTGCAACTTTTAGATTTAAAATTGTTATTGTCCTGTGTAACCATTCCTTCTATTGTCTGAGATTCTCTCATCCATCTCTATTCTGTGGGTTAACCTTGACTATTTAGTTCCTCTTTGCGGTCCCAAAAATCTGATTTACAGAATTCCCTTAGTTTTTGCTATCTTTTATATAATTCTTCTTCTTTTACTTATAAAATTCTTTCATTTACATTCCAAATGTTTCCCCCTTTCCCAGTCCCCACTTCCTAGAGTTTTCATCCCATCCCACTCCTTTTTCTCTGTGTTCCTCTACATAAACATCTACCCCCACCACCACCTTACCATAGATTAAAGTTTTACTCCTGGATGTAATTTCATGTAACTGAAAAGTATTGTATTTAGAAGTGCAAACAGAATAAAGAGGAGCATCATATCATAATGCTTGAATAGATTGTTGATACGTGTCATGTTTTTCTCTAGAAAATATAATTTTTCCTTTTTTATTTATTTATTTCATTTATTTACATTTCAAATGATGCCCTACTTAGTGGTCTCTCCTCCCAGAGTCCTTCACCCCATCCAGTCTAGCCTTTTCCTCTGAGAAGATGCTCCTCCACTCACATATAGCCTCTGTAGCCACCCCTTACCTCATTCTCAGAGCATATCTCCCTTCACTGGGGCATCAAGTCTCTACTGGATTGGACACATCCAGTCCCATTGAGGCCAGACCAGGCAGTCCTCTGCTACATACGTGTCTGGGGTCATGGAGCAGCCCACCTATGCTCTTTGGTTGGTGCCTTAGTCTCTGGGAACTCTGAGGGTTCCAGGTTAGTTGATACTGTTGTTCTTATCATCCCTTTCAACTTCTCCAGTCCTTGCCCTAACTCTTCCATCATGGTCCCTGACCTCAATCCAGTGGTTTGCTGTAAGTATCTGCATCTGCCTCAGGCACACTGCTGCTAGAACTTCTCTGAGGACAGCCATGATAGATAGGCTCCTGTCTGTAAGCATCACATAGCAGCAATAAGAGAGTCAGGGTTTGGTGCCTGCCCATGGGAGGAATCCCAATTTCGTTAGGTCAATAAATAACCTTTCCTTCAGTCTCTGTTCCTGTTCATCCCTGCATTTCTGGGTCAAACCTTTTGAAGATAAGTGGGTGACCCCATCTTAACACTGGCGGCCTTTTCTATATCTGGAGTTGGTCTTTGCAGGCTCCCTATCCCCACTGTTTGGCATTTTTATCCTGGAAGCCTCTCACATCCCACATCTCTGGGACTTTAAACACTAAAAACAAGGACATCATGAACTTGCCGGCTAATGGATGGAACTAGAAAATATCATCCCGAGGGAGTAAAGCCAGATCCAAAGGATATGTGGGTTATGTACCCGCTGAGAAGTGGATATTAGCCCAAAATTACAGAATATCCATGCTACAACTTACAGACAGTATAAAGATTAACAAGAAGGAAGGCCCAAATGAGGATGCTTCAATCCCACGTAGAAAGGGGAACAAATTAATCATGGAAGTCAGAGGGAAGGATCAGGGTAGGAGAGGAAAGGAAAAGGGGAAAGTGGGGTCTGGATATACGGAGGAGAGGGGAAAATGAGGTCAGGATCAGTTATAGGGGAAGATAGGAAAGAAGCCCAGAGTGCCAGGAGAATAATGTAAATCTGTGAGGACATGGTGTGGGGGGAGGGCCAACCTCTATTTTGTGCTTTCTTTATATTTCCATTTCCATTTATACATCGTGAACTGTTAGATTTTCTTCAACTGTTTGGTTTTCTTGCTATACTTATAGAATTTCTTGGACTTGTCCAATTGTTTGATTGTGTTTTCCTGCATTTATCCATTTCCCTTTTAAGGACCTCTATCACCTTCATACAGTTGCTTTTGAAGGTCTTTTTTTTGTGCTTTAAGTTAGGTTGGAATATTCAGGACATGCAGTTGGAGGATAGCTTTGTTCTATTGGTGACATATTTTCCTGGCTGTCATGCATTGTGTTCCTAAGTTGGTGTCTAAGCATCTAGGTTTGTGGTCTTTATAGGCCTACCTTCTGATTTCTGGGTTGTCTTCTTTTGGTGGGAGTTTTGAGCCTGGGTTTCTGTTGGCTCTTTGACTTTTCAGAGAGTATGTTGGCTGAGTGTGGCCTCAGTTACTTATCTGTTTTGTGGGTGTGTTCAAGAGGGAATATTTGCTGATTTGCTTGAGTGGTTTCTGGGTGTGTTCAAGAGGGAATGATTGCTGGTTTGGGAGGTTTGGGAAGAGACTCAAGGAAAAGATGCTCTTAGTACTCTTTTTTTTTTCTTTTTTAATATTTTTTATTAGGTATTTTCCTCATGTACATTTCCAATGCTATCCCAAAATTCTCCATACCCTCCCCCCCACTCCCCTACCCACCCACTCCCACTTTTTGGCCCTGGCTTTCCCCTGTACTGGGGCATATAAAGTTTGCATATCCAATGGGCCTCTCTTTCCAGTGATGGCCGACTAGGCCATCTTTTGATACATATGCAGCTAGAGTCAAGAGCTCCGGGGTACTGGTTAGTTCATATTGTTGTTCCACCTATAGGGTTGCAGTTCCCTTTAGCTCCTGGGGTACTTTCTCTAGCTCCTCCATTGGGGGCCCTGTGATCCATCCAATAGCTGACTATGAGCTTCCACTTTTGTGTTTGCTAGGCCCCAGCAGAGCCTCACAAGAGACAGCTATATCAGGGTTCTTTCAGCAAAGTCTTGCTAGTGTATGTAATGGTGTCAGCGTTTGGAGGCTGATTATGGGATGGAACCCTGGATGTGGCAGTCTCTAGATGGTCCATCCTTTTGTCTCAGCTCCAAACTTTGTCTCTGTAACTCCTTCCATGGGTATTTTGTTCCCAATTCTAAGAAGGGGCAAAGTGTCCATACTTTGGTCTTCATTCTTCTTGAGTTTCATGTGTTTCGCAAATTGTATCATATATCTTGGGTATTCTAAGTTTCTGGGCTAATATCCACTTATCAGTGAGAACATATCACTTGAGTTCTTTTGTGATTGGTTTACCTCACTCAGGATGATGCCCTCCAGGTCCAACCATTTGCCTAGGAATTTCATAAATTCATTCTTTTTAATAGCTGAGTAGTACTCCATTGTGTAAATGTACCACATTTTTTGTATCCATTCCTCTGTTGAGGGGCATCTGGGTTCTTTCCAGCTTCTGGCTATTATAAATAAGGCTGCTATGAACATAGTGGAGCATTCTTCTACATGATAACCACCAGTTGTGCCAGCACCATTTGTTGAAAATGCTGTCTTTTTTTCACTGGATGGTTTTAGCTCCCTTGTCAAAGATCAAGTGACCATAGGTGTGTGGGTTCATTTCTGGGTCTTCAATTCTATTCCATTGGTCTGCTTGTCTGTCACTATACCAGTACCATGCAGTTTTTTATCACAATTGCTCTGTAGTAAAGCTTTAGGTCAGGCATGGTGATTTCACCAGAGGTTCTTTTATCCTTGAGAAGAGTTTTTGCTATCCTAGGTTTTTTGTTATTCCAGATGAATTTGCAGATTGCTCTTTCTAATTTGTTGAAGAATTGTGTTGGAATTTTGATGGGGATTGCATTGAATCTGTAGATTGCTTTTGGCAAGATAGCCATTTTTACAATGGTGGGAGTTTTGAGCCTGGGTTTCTGTTGGCTCTTTGACTTTTCAGAGAGTATGTTGGCTGAGTGTGGCCTCAGTTACTTATCTGTTTTGTGGGTGTGTTCAAGAGGGAATATTTGCTGATTTGCTTGAGTGGTTTCTGGGTGTGTTCAAGAGGGAATGATTGCTGGTTTGGGAGGATCGGGAAGAGACTCAAGGAAAAGATGCTCTTAGTAATCTTGACAGACACGTGACAGAAGATAGGGGATGCTGCTTTTATTTATTTATTTATTTATTTATTTATTCATTTATTCATTCATTTATTTATTTATTTATTTTTGGTTTTTTTCGAGACAGGGTTTCTCTGTGTAGCCCTGGCTGTCCTGAAACTCACTCTGTAGACCAGGCTGACCTCGAACTCAAAAATCAACCTGCCTCTCCCTCCCTAGTGCTAGGATTAAAGGCGTGTGCCAACACACCCATCTGGGGATGCTGCATTTTGTGTTCTAATCCAATGCTATAGAAAACTGAAAATTGCATCTAGGGTAACTGTGGCAGATCTATGGACAGCCTAAGTGGTCTTCTGCCAAGCATAGCATATGGTTGAGAAGGTGTTTCTTTGTGAGTAGGGGCTGGGACACATAGATGGAGCAGAAAAAGAAGGGCATTTGGGGATTATCTGTGGTATTTATTGGGACCATGGAAACTGGGACAGAAAGCTTTCCCTGATCTTGTGTTGTGGTGCTTTAGCAACTAAGAGATTATCACCATTAATGTGAAGCCCATTGCTCTGGATTTGCAGCCTAAGAAGGTGCCCTAAGAGTAATAATTTCTTCTGCTATGCCTTCAATTAATGGAAGGAGTTGGCACTCCCAGGATGGAACTACATATAAAACCTGCTACAACTAAGGTACATGCGTGGCATGCTCCATCCCAATTGAGGAGCCAAATTTCTCAGGCTCACCCATATTGTGCTCGTTCTGAAATCAAGAAAGTTGTGAAATTATGGTCATGGATTCTTCCTTTCTAGTTTCAGTTCAGCACTATTCCAGCCTTCTATATTTGTCAGAGTTGCAGCCCCAGTGAGGATACTGTGAGTGTTCATGTTATGAAGCTGTGCAGAAGATGCCTAGCTGTATTTTGAGACCACAAGATGTTGAGATACCTATGATATGAGAATCTGCCATGGAGAGATGCATATAGGGAGTGGAAGTCCCAAAACTGAAAGATGTATGAGAAATATCAGGGATAGAGCCCCCTAAGCACTTTAAAACTGAAGCGTCATATGGCTGGGACAGAGCTACAGGATTTAGAGTTTGCCCTGTTGGGTTTCTTGTCATGGTCCAATGTACACATTCTTCCATATTGGAATGGAAAGGGTTGTTTATGCCATTGTATATTTGAAAGATATAATTTGTTTCCTGATTTTACAAGGTGTGGCAGTCACAAGATTGCTTTGAGTGTCAAAGGAGTCTTTGGAAGTTTGAATAGGGCAGGGGCTGTTATAGCCATTGAATTTAGACAAATATATTTTCATGATAGAATGACCATGAATATATAGTGACCATAGTTACCATGTACTCAATATGTTGAAATATGTCTACTATGCTGTGGTTGAAACTTATCAGTTTCTTTCTTCTGCTGTCATAGCCTTATCATTATGGACTCTATCACTAAGTCATATAAGACACAATAGAAGCAACTGTAATTCAGTGCTAAGATATTTCACTGATATTTTTATATTTTTGGTTTTGTTGTTTTTATTTTTGATTTTGAATGCAATGTATCCGTGTGGCCCTGGCTGTCGTGAAAGTAGGTTTGCAGACCAGGCAGCACTTGAATTTAGTGATCCACCTGCCTCTCTTTCCAGAGTGCTGGGTGGGATTAGAGGTTGGCCATAATGCCTGGCTTGTTTTGTTTTTATGTTAGCTGGTTAGCTTGGAATGTAAATTTTGTATATGCATGCATGAGCTGATGTGCTGAACTTTAGGCACACTCAGATTTTGAAACTTGACAGACAGTATATTATATTTCTCAGGATGTCCCGTGATTACTACTACATGGATGTTCCATTGGATTGTGAGTGTGTGGCATTATTACTACCTGTGGGATTTGTTTTGAATTTTTGAGTGAATATGAGTATTTTCCCTGTATGCATGAATACATTTATCTTGTGTACCTGATGCTCACAGTAGGCAGAAGATGGCCTAACAACTCCTGAATTGGTCCAATGGACAGTTATGCGCCTCCATGTAAATACTGGTAATTTGCTCCAATTATATGCAACATAGGAAACACCTGTGGTGAGCCTCCTCTCCCTCCCTATGTTCCTAATTCATGATCAAGACTTACATAGCGAATCCGGGCATGGGGTTGCACACCTTTAATCCCAGCACTCGGGAGGCAGAGGCAGGCGGATTTCTGAGTTCAAGGCCAGCCTGGTCTACAAAGTGAGTTCCAGGACAGCCAGGACTATACAGAGAAACCCTGTCTCAACAAACAAACAAACAAACAAACAAACAAACAAACAGACTTATATAACGAATATTTTCTTTTTTTTCTTGCTAATATTTTCATCTGTCCATTTGTAAATGTTTAAACATGCATACCTTATTAATAAGCACTTATTAATTTTACTGTTGAAACAGGGTCGGTCACTTGAGGCTTTTGGAAGATGAATACAGACCTGCAGTGAATATATAATTCTTTGTAGGAACTTCAGTGAAGACCTCTGAGTTCTTTCCATCTTTTTTATTTCTTTGTTTGATTTGTACAGGGGAGTTAGTGTCTTAATATGGACCTCCTGATGTCGTGGAACTCATGGCATAGACCAGGCTTACCCTACCATTCAAGGAGATACACCTGGGTCTGCCTCCTGAGAGTTGGGATTCAAGGCACAAGTAATACACCCAGCATGCTCATCATTTTCTTAGTAATTACGAATGCATTTTATCTAATGTGTGCTCGGTAGTGTTGAACTGTTTACTTGTGGGTTTATGTCTATTAATTACCACTTTCTTGCAGGGTTTTATCCTCTTCAAGGGGTGTAGAAATGACAGAGGTGAAGTTCATTCAATATTCAGTTTCCTTCTTAAATGCCTTGATTGCATTAAGGTGTTTGTGTCAGGAATTAAGTGCAGGAATTACCAGAATGATATGACTATATTCTCAATGAAGTATGTATTTACAGTGTTCTCAGTAATATGTTTTCTCATGCACACATGCCTGGGATATTTTAGGGTAGAGTGACCTATGATGATGTGCATGTGAACTTCACGTGGGAAGAGTGGGCTTTGCTGGATCCTTCTCAGAAGAATCTCTACAGAGATGTGATGCTGGAGACCTACAGGAATCTCGCTGCTATAGGTAAGACAGTGAATTTCTTTTCACTTTTGAAAATGTCAGTACAACTGTTTCTTTGTTATTGTTACTTGTTCTTGTAATTTCCGTTGAGAATGCGGAAGAATGAGGTGAATTAATCAGGCTTGGTTGTAAAGTTCACTGAAGTTAGTAACTTAAACTTTCCTAATTCCCAATAGTCTAACATATGGCCTCTATATTTTAGGCTATGTTTGGGAAGACCATAATATGGAAGAGCATCTTCATATTTCTAGAAGATATGGAAGGTAATTTTCATGTGCAAACTGATAAGAATATGCCTTGGAAACACTGCTTTAAGTTATGAATGATTGTTAAATTATGATAAACTGTGTATGTCAGGAATCTATTTTGTGTTTTCAAACCATTCCTCTAAGTAGAAAAACAAACAAACAATGAGTTAACAGATTTACCATTTAAATCATAGCCCAATAGAGCTATGCTGAAGAACTGCCAGTGTGTTTAACCTCTACCACTTGGACATTGTAAAATATACACATTGAATAGGTGGTAAGTTTATGTACAAAACCTTCTAATAAGTATATAGTCCATACTAAAGCTGACGTCAGTCATATACTAGTAAAAACATTGCTAAGTTTAGTAAGATGGGCGGTTTATGATAGTCAAGAGTGCTGTGCTGGAGAAACCTTAATCCCTATAACAAAATTGTATGTGGAAAAATACCAAACTGTTAGTTCATTGGAAGCCTTTTACTTGTTATTCTTTTATTAGGGATGTCATATGTTACAATGGATATAAGCCATGGGACAATAGGAATATATTGAAAGAAGCAACACACCTCTCTTAGCTTCCAGCACAATTAGAAGATATGTAGTCCTCCCCACTTTGGGTAGGCTTTCTAAATGTGCTACAAGTTTACAAATAATTGGCTTTCCAACTGTATTGTGGACATCTATAAACTAATACTGCGGACTATCTCTGTAATATTAGGAATGTGGAAATTCTTATATTTGCCTTGGTTTGCAAATATAGTATTATTTTTACAATAGCAAAATTTATGTGTTCAGTGTGGTAAAGTTCTTCCTGTTCTATTCAGATATATGAACCACCTCTTATAGTTGAAAGGTGCTGTAAATATAAGCTATGTAATCAATGCTCTTCTTAGTCCAAGTATCCTCGAAGATACAAAACCACCCATAATGAAGGGGAACTCCATGAGTGTAAACAAAGTGATAGTACATTAAAATCAGGTTGTTCTTTACAATTAGACCAAATCCTAAAACATATTCATACAAATGAAAAGATTCATCAGTGTAATGGTGTGAGAAAGCTTTCACATGTGCCAATTGTCTTTGCAGGCATGAAAGAAGTCATACTGAACAGCTGCTCTCTGAGTTTATCCAATGTGATAAAGCCTTTGCATTTCAGAGTCATAACCAAAGACAAGAAAGAATTTATACTGCAGAGACACCCTATGAATGTAACCAATGTGGTAAATCCTTTGCGAGAAAGAGTCATCTCCTAAGACAGAAAAGAACACATACTGGAGAGAAACCCTTTCAATGTAACCAATGTGGTAAAACTTTTGCTCGAAATACTCATCTCCTACAACATAAAAAAGTACACACTGGAGAGAAACCCTATGAATGCAATCAATGTGACAAAGCCTCTGTATGTCATATTGGTCTCCTGTATCATAAAAGAACACATGCTGGAGAGAGACCATATGAATGGAATGAATGTGGTAAATCCTTTGTATATCACAGTTGTATTAAACAATGTAAAAGAAGACATGCTGGAGAGACACCCTTTGAATGTAACCAATGTGGTAAATCCTTTGCAAGAAAGAGTAATCTCCTAAGACATAAAAGAATACATACTGGTGAGAAACCTTATAAGTGTGACCAATGTGGTAAAGATTTTGCAAGTCCCAGTTCTTTTAAATGCCATAAAAGAAAACATACTGGTGAGAAACCTTATAAGTGTGACCAATGTGGTAAAGACTTTGCAAGTCCCAGTTCTCTTCAATACCATAAAAGAATTCATACAGGAGAGAAACCTTATGAATGTATACAGTGTGGTAAAGCCTTTGCACGTTTAAGTATTCTCCGAAGACATAAAAGAACACATACTGGAGAAAAACCCTTTGAATGTAACCAATGTGGTAAATCCTTTGCAAGAAAGAGTCATCTCCTAAGACATAAAAGAATACATACTGGTGAGAAACAACATAAAAGAACACATACTGGAGAAAAATCCTTTGAATGTAACGAATGTGGTAAATCCTTTGCAAGAAAGAGTCATCTCCTAAGACATAAAAGAATACATACTGGTGAGAAACCTTATAAGTGTGACCAGTGTGGTAAAGATTTTGCATGTCCCAATTCTCTTCAATACCATAAAAGAGTTCATACAGGAGAGAAACCTTATGAATGTAAACAATGTGGTAAAGCCTTTGCATTTTCAACTAGTCTCCGAATACATAAAAGAAGACATACAGGAGAGAAACCCTATGAATGCAATCAATGTGATAAAGCCTTTTTGTGTCCAAGTGGACTCCTGTATCATAAACGAACACATACTGGAGAGAGACCATATGAATGCAACGAATGTGGTAAATCCTTCATACATCACAGTAGTTTTCGAATGCATAAAAGAACACATACTGGAGAGAAACCCTTTGAATGTGACCAATGTGGTAAAAGCTTTGCACAAAACACTTATCTTTTACAACATAAAAGAGTACACACTGGAGAAAAACCCTATGAATGTAAGCATTGTGGCAAAGCCTTTGCATATTCTAATAATCTCCAAGTGCATATTAGAACACATACTAAGTATTTAGTATGGTAAAGCTTTTTCAAATGTCACAAGTTTTCATAATCATGAAAGAGAAACCCTATGAGTGTATTCAGTATGTTTAAACCTTTGCACATTTCTATAATCTTCATCATGAACGTATTCATATTGTAGAGAAAGTCTGTGAGTGTAAGCAATGTGGTAAAGCCTTTGTGTAATAGGGTCCTCTGAGATCCAACACAACTCAAACTCATGTAATGCAAGTGACTAGAATTTATTGTAACGAAGCTGCTGCTGATGGAACAGGGCTAGAGAACACACTTGAAAGCTGAACTGTGACAGTCCCCCCACTCACCTTGATACTGAACCAGAGTGTTATATAGAGAGTTTTTATGTTTGAAAACCAGAAACATTTGTGCCAAATTACAGCTACATTTTCCCACCACTCAGAATTAATGATAGGGGCTTTCCTCATGTAGTCTTCTATGTCAGCTGATACAGAATGTGGGTGCTACAATCTAATCAATCATATCCATTTGTTGTTTTGTGGTTAGGAATAGACATTGTTTTGATGAATAAAAGATGCATAGAAAAAGAAATTGTTAGGGGCAGTCATGGTTTTTTTTTGTTTGTTTGTTTGTTTTTTTTTGTTTTTTTTTTTGAGACAGGGTTTCTCTGTGTAGTCCTGGCTGTCCTGGAACTCGCTCTGTAGACCAGGCTGGCCTCGAACTCAGAAATCCGCCTGCCTCTGCCTGCCAAGTGCTAGAATTAAAGGCGTGTGCCACCACGCCCGGCCAGTCATGGTTTTTATGAACAAAAGATGTATAATTGAAGCTGGTCCACTATTTGTAAGTCTCCGGCTCCTCTAGGGCCTATGAATTTAACCTTAGATTCATCTTGTGAATAAACTGATGCTGATAACAAAAAGGCAATTCTTAGGACAAGTTTCATTTGCTTATTCCCAAGATTTGCATACCACAGTCATTTTTGAATACATAAGAAAAAAAATCCACATTGGAGAGAAACCCAGCAAAACTAATCAATGTTATAACGATTTTTCACAACACAGCTATTCACAAATTCATAAACAACATATAGTGGATAGGAATCTTATGAATATACAGTTTGTAAGTCATTTGCATGTAGTAGTAATGTGAACAGATAAAGAGTCATAGTGCAAAGGAAACCCTAATTGATATCAGGGGTGTAATACTTGCACTTCATGGTATCTTCATACAAAATGTTTTGTGTATAATCCATCTTTTAAAGCCTTTGCATATCAAAGTAGTCCTTGAGAACCTAACGAACTCATGTTGAAGGCAATTTATGACTAAAAAATTTGCTAACATCTATAGCTGACACACATATTCAGTTACACAAGATTATTTTTCTGGATTCTATATATATTTTACATATTAGCTGTCTATTGGATATAGGGTTGGTGAAGATCTTTTCCCAATCTGTAAGTTGCTCTTTTGTCTTACTGACAGTGTCATTGTCTTACCGAAGCTTTTCAGTTTTATGTGGTCCCACTTGTCATTTGTTGATCTTAGAGCCTCAGTCATTGGTTTTCTGTTTAGAAAATTTTCACTGTGCAAATGTGTTTGAGGCAATATCCCACTCTTCTATTAGGTTCATTGTATCTGGTTTTATGTTGAGGTCTCCAAAACCCAATTAAAAAATGGAGACAGGTTCCGGCCGGGCCGCTGCGGCCTCCGGCTTCCTGTGTTTGCTGTGGACAGTGTCCGGCCCCGCGCTCCTTGGGCACTGCCTCCTGACCCGGCGTCCCTGGACTCCCCTCCGTGCGAGCCTGGCCTCATGGCCGGGACCCAGCTCTTTCGGTTCCGGGAGGAGCCAGGTCCCGGAGGCGATCGGGCGGTGCTGGAGGTCCGCGTCCCGCAGGTCCTGCATGTCCAGTATGGAATGTATGTTTGGCCCTGTGCTGTAGTCCTGGCCCACTACCTGTGGTTTCACAGAAGATCTCTACCAGGCAAAGCTGTCTTAGAGGTTGGAGCTGGAGTGAGCCTTCCTGGGATTTTGGCTGCCAAATGTGGTGCTAAAGTAATACTATCTGACAGCTCAGAGTTTCCTCACTGTCTGGATATCTGCATGCAAAGTTGCCAGATGAATAACCTGCCACAGGTCTAAGTTGTAGGACTAACATGGGGCCACATATCAAAGGACATTCTGTCTTTGCCACCACAAGACATCATTCTTGGATCTGATGTGTTCTTTGAACCAGAAGGTAAGTATAATTTATAGCAAACTTGGCTGGATGTATCTTAGAAAACTCACTTAAAAAACCACCCCACCCCTCCCCAGATTTTGAAAGCAATTTAGCCACAGTATACTTCCTGATGCAGAAGAATCCAAAAGTTCAATTTTGGTCTACATACCAGGTCCGAAGTGCTGACTGGTCACTTGAAGGCTTGCTCTACAAGTGGGATATGAAATGTGTCCATATTCCTCTGGAGTCTTTTGATGCCGACAAGGAAGGCATAGCAGAGTCTACCCTTCCAGGAAGACATACTGTTGAAATGCTGATCATCTCCTTTGCAAAGCACAGTTTCTGAATGAATTGTACCTCAATATGTTCTGGGACAGTGTCAAAATGGAATAACCTGGCATAAAGCTGAATTATCTGAGGAAACTCAATGGGTATGAAGATGATCAATTCTGTAAGCCTTGTGGCTGTGATGTCATGCCTAGGATAGCATTCAACATAACTTTAACAAAATTAAACATTCAAAAAGGCTTAAAAAAATGGAGGCAGAACTAAACAAGATTCTTGACAGAGAGATCATGAATAGGTGAGAAGCCCTTAAAAAATCGTTCAAAATCCTTAGTCATCAGGGAATTGCAAATCAAAATGACCTTGAGATTTACCTTACACCAATCAGAATGGTGAAGATGATAAACTCAAGTGACAGCACATGCTGGTGAGGATGTAGAGGAAGAGGACCACTCCATTGCTGATGGACTTGCAAACTGGTACAACCACTCTGGATATCATCCTGGCAGTTCCTCAGAAAATTGGAAATCAATCTTCCAGCTATAGCGCTCTTGGGCATATACCCAAAAGATGCTCACCTATACCAAAAGGACACGTGCTCCACTACCTTCATAGCAGCTTTATTCATAATAGGCTGAAGCTAGAAACAACCCAGATGTCCCTCAACCAAAGAATGATTACAGAAAATGTGTTTCATTTACACAATGGGATACACTTCGACTATTAAAAGCAAGGATCTTATGAGTTTTCCAGGGCAATGGATGGAACTAGAAAATATCCTGTGTTCTGTAAGCCAGACCCAAAAGAAATGCATGGTATGTATTTACTAATAAGTGGATATTAACCAGAAAGTTCAAACCACCCATGATAAAACTCAGACCTTTTGAAGTTTAACATAAAGGCCCAAGTGAGGATGCTTCAATCCCACTTAGAAGATTGAACGAGCTGGGCTGTGGTGGCTCACAACTTTAATCCCAGCACTTGGGAGGCAGGGGCAGGCAGATTTCTGATTTGGAGGCCAGCCTGGTCTACCGAGTGAGTTCCAGGACAGCCAGGGCTATAAGAGAAACCCTGTCTCGAAAAACAAACAAAAGACAGCAACAACAAAGAAAGATTGAATGAAATAATCACTGTAGGGGATCTTGGTGGGAGGCAGAGGAAAAAGGGGGCAGGAGAAAAGCTTAGATTGCCTGGAGAATGAAAGGAAGTGTGCTGCTATGGGGTGTGGGGTAAACTCCAGAATGTCCTAGAGTCCTGTGATGTGAGAGGCTTTCAGGACTCGATGGTGATAACCTTAGCTGAAATGCACAAGATGGGGGAGCTGGAACCTGAAGAGACAATCTGCAGTAAATAGACAGGGCCCCCAGTGGAGAGATGGAGTCACCTACCCTTCTTCAAAATGTTTAACTCAGAATTGTTCCTGTCTAAAGGAAACAGACAAAAATGGAGCAGAGAATGACTGAAAGGCCATCCAGTTACCTGCCCACCTTGGGATCCATCCTATGGGCTTGTACCAAACCCTGACACTATTACTGATCCCATGTTGTGCTTGCAGACAGGAGTCTAGCATGGTTGTCATCTGAGAGCCTCTACCAGCAACTGACAAATGCATATACTTAGAGCCAACGATTGTACTGAGGTTGGGTCCAATATGGAAGAGTTAGGGGAAGGATATTATAAGCTGAAGGAGATGGCAACCACATAGGGAGAACAACAGTATCTACTACCCTGGACCTCTCAGAGCTCTCAAATACTAAGACACCAACCAAAGAGCATACATGGTCTGGTCTGTGGCCCTAGACACATTTACCAGAGGACTGCCTGGTCTAGCCTCTGGGAGTGGATGCACCTGACCTTGTAGTGACTTGATACCCCATGGATAGGGGATCCTAGGGGTGGGGTGGGGTGCAGGGGATGCTTGTGGGTAGGGGAATATTCTTTTAAGAGGAAAAGGGTAGGGGGAATGCAGTGAGGAACTCTTACAGGGAAGAACAAAGGCGATGATGCCCCCTTTGTTTTGTTTATACTTGCAAATGCAATACTCTTCAATTACATGAAATTACTTATCCAGGTGTAAAACTATGGGTATGTATTCGTGTCTTTTCTCTCACTGTGATAAAACACAATGTCTAAGACATTGTAAAATATTTTAATCTGGCTTGTCTTTTAACAGGAGGATGGGACCACCTTGAAATTGAAATGCTAGTGTCACAATTTCCCTTTAAATGCTGGGCTGTTTTATCGAGCCTGCATTGGATGTCAGTCATTAGTCAAGGCTACATTTTATCTCTTGATTCTCATGTGTTAGTCTCTTGAGTACAAATTAAAGAATAGAATATGTATCACAATGTGTGCTATGTTGTCAACACTTTTTTACAGTTCTAATATTAAATTGTTTAATAGAATATAACATTAAATGCCTCATGTGTTTTCAAAATTGCATTTTCATGTACCTGCCAGAGATATAATGGAGTAGGATAATCAGCACTCAACTGTATATCCTACTACATAGCTCCATTGGCAGATATATACATATCATTTGATGTTCCATGCTTCTTCATGTTCCCATTAGTTACCATTTGGCACTTCACTGGAAGTATCCCACCAAACAGGATTATCTAGAAATGTTAGATGATGTAATAAAAGTAAGTTTTTTTTTTTTAATAAAGTGTTTCTGGGGTGTGTGTGTGTAATGTGATTATGGATTTCTAGACCATATCAGATAAGCAGAGACTTGGTGACAGCATTATAGCATCTATTTTGGCCATCTTTATACAATGATCATGGTCAGGTTGCTATTATTGTATACTGTAGTCACTTCCTACTGAGCCATCTCACTCATGAAAAAATAAAATTGGTAGAAGCATTACAGCAGTAAAATATCCTCTTCTTTTCATACTGTAAACAGGAAGTCATTTTCAGCTATTGCCTTTTCCATAATGATAAGCAGCCTAGTTTTGGGAATAGTATCCACAGGCAGGCAACAGAGTCTGGGACTCTTCCTGCTCCATTTCTTGGGTATGGTGTCTGAATATCAAGCTGCTTGTGTGTGGGAGGGGAGTGTAGTACCAGCCATGAATGCATTTTGATTGGTGGTTCAGTCTCTGAGAACACCCAAGGGTCCAGGTCACTTGACTCTCTTGCTCTACTTGTGAAGTTTTTATCCCCTCTGGGTTCCCCAATCTCTCCTACAAATCCTCCACAAGACTTTTGGAGCTTCCTCCAATGTTTGGGGGGTCAGTCTCAACTTCAGATTTGGATAGCTGATGTCTGGAGGCTCTAAGAGGAAAGTTAGGTTAGGCTCTGGTGTGTAAGCATGGCAGAGTATCATTAATATTGTCAGGGTTTGGTTCTTATTAATGCTATGGGTGTAAAGTCATTGGTCATGCACTCAGACTCCCAGTCTTCTTTGTCTGTACATCTCCTGTAGGGCAAGAAGGTTTTGTAGGTGAGTTGGGATCATCGTTTCTTCACTGGGGTTCTTTCTTGGCTATAGGAGGGAGTCACTTCAGGCTCCATATCACCCACTGCTAGGACCAAATCTCAGCTACAGTCACCCTCCTAGATTCCCTGGGGCCTCCCCCATTCCTGGTCTCTGGCATATCCTACAGATGTCCTCCCCTATAGCTAGAGCTGCAGCTCTCCACCCTCTCTTCCCACACATTATCCCCCAGCATTCCCCTCACCTTCCCACCTGCCACACAGTTCCCTGCCTCCATTCACCTCTGAAGACTGGTATTTCCTCTTCTAAGTGAGAGTCAAGCATCCTTCCTTGTGAACTTGTGATTTAGCTTCTTTGCTCTGTGGATTGTATCATGGAAATCCTATAATTTGTGGCTAAAATCCACATATAATTAAGTACATAACTATGCATGTCCTGAGTCTAGGTTACTTCACTGGTCTATCTGATTTTTTATGGTTCGATCCATTATTTTTCCTTGTTTTAATAATTGAATAGTATTCCATTGTATAAATTACATTTTTTTTCACCCGTTCTCCTGCTGAAGGACATCTGGATGGTTTCCAGTTTCTGGCTATTAAAAGTAAAGCTTCTCCCTTCCGGTCAGCGCCAGCACCGGGTCACCTAGGGCATGGAGTCCGCAGACACCCCCAAGGTCCCCAGAGGACTCTCCTCGAGATCTTAGGATCACTGGTGAGTGGAACACAACAACTGTTCCAATCCAATCGTGCAGGACCTGAGACAGCAGAAGGGGAGTAGAAAACTGGCTTGACCAGGGGCACAAGTCTTTTCCAGTTGGCACCAGCACCGAGTCACCTTGGGCGTGGAATTGGCAAACACCGCCACAGTCCCCAAAGTACACTTCACCAGATCTTGGGATCACTGACCAGACAGCTTTATGGTCCTCAAAGGAGACACCACTTCCAGGCACTGTAACACGCCCAGGATCTTAGGACAACAGGATCCCAGGATAATAGGAGCTGGGTCACACCAGTATTTCAGGGTCTCAGAGGAAGTTTGACTGCCAAAAACTCTGACACACCCAGAATCTCAGGTTCACAGGAGCCCACAATCAAAGGATCACAGAAAAAGCTGGACTCTGAGGAGTCCTTAATCAACTGGGATTATAGGAAGGACAGGCTCCAATCAGATATATTGAGGGCAGCAATCACTTGAGATAATCAAATTGCAGGAGGCAAGATTAAGAACAGAAGCAACAGAAACCAAGGTTTCTTGGCATCATCAGAACCAAACTTTCCCACCATAGCAAGTCCTGGATACTCCATCACACCAGGAAAACAAGACATGGATCTAAAGTCACTTCTCATGATGATGATGGAGGACTTTAAGAGGGAAATAAAGGAAAACATAGGTAAACAGCTAGAAGCCTTTAAAGAGGAAACACAAAAATCCCTTAGAGAGTTATAGGAAAACACTACCAAACAGGTGATGGAATTGAACAAAACCATCCAGGATGTAAAAATGGAAGTAGAAACAATAAAGAAAACCCAAAGGGAGACAACTCTGGATATAGAAACACTAGGAAAGGAATCAGGAACCATGGATGGAGCATCAGCAACAGAATACAAGAGATGGAAGAGAGAATCTCAGGTGCAGAAAATTCCATAGAGAACATGGACAACAATCAAAGAAAATGCAAAATTCGAAAAGACCCTAACTAAAAACATCCAGGAAATCCAGGACACAATGAGAAGACCAATCCTATGGATAATAGGAGAACATGAGAATGAAGATTTTCAACTTAAAGATCCAGTACATATCTTAAACAAAATTAAAGAATAAAACACCCCTAACCTAAAGAAAAAGATGCTCATGAACATACAAGAAGCCTACAGGACTCCAAATAGACTGGAGCAGAAAAGAAACTCCCTGCTACATATAATAATCAGAATACAAATGCACTAAATAAAGATAGAATATTAAAAGCAATAAGGAAATAAGGTCAAGTAACATATAAAGGCAAACCTATTAGAATTACACCTGACTTCTCATCAGAGACGGAAAGTCAGAAGATCCTGGACAGAGGGTATAAAACCCTAAGAGAACACAAATGCCAGCCCAGAATACTATACCCAGCAAAACTCTAAATTACCATAGATGGAGAAACCAAGGTATTCTATGACAAAACCAAAGTCACACAATCTCTTTACACGAATCCAGCCCTTCAAAGGATAATAAAGGGAAAACGCAAACACAAGGAGGAAAATTATGCCCTAGAAAAGGCAAGAAAATAATCCTTCAACAAACCTAGAAAGATAGCCACAAGAACAAAATCCCAGCTCTAACAACAAAAATAAAAGGAAGCAACAATTACTTTTCCTTAACATCTCTTAATATCAATGAACTCAATTCCCCCCAAAAAAGACATAGACTAACAGACTGGCTACATAAACAGGACCCAAAATTTTGCTGCATACAGGAAACCTACCTCAGGGACAAAGACAGACACTACCTCTGAGTAAAAAGTTGGAAAACAATTTTCCAAGCAAATGGTATGAAGAAACAAGCTGGAGTAGCCATCCTAATATCTGATAAGATTGACTTCCAACCCAAAGTCATCAAAAAAGACAAGGAGGGGCACTTCGTTCTCATCAAAGGTAAAATCCTCCAAGAGGAACTCTCAATTCTGAATATCTATGCTCCAAATACAAGGGAAGCTACATTCATTAAAGAAACTTTAGTAAATCTCAAAGCACATATTGCACCTCACACAATAATAGTGGGAGACTTCAACACCCCACTTTCATCAAAGTACAGATTGTGGAAACAGAAACTAAACAGGGACACAGTGAAACTAACAGAAGTTATGAAACAAATGGATCTAGCAGATGTCTACAGACCATTTTATCCTTAAAAAAAAAAAAAGGCTATACCTTCTTCTCAGCACCTCACGGGACCTTCTCCAAAATTGACCATATAATTGGTCACAAAACAGGCCTCAAGAGATACAAAAATATTGAAATTTTCCCATGCACCCTATCAGACCACCATGGACTAAGGCTGATCTTCAATAACAACATAAATAATGGAAAGCCAACATCCACGTGGAAACTGAACAACACTCTTCTCAATGATACCTTGGTCAAGGAAGGAATAAAGAAAGAAATTAAAGACTTTTTTAGAGTTTAATGAAAATGAAGCCACAACATACCCAACCCTATGGGACACAATGAAAGCATTTCTAAGAGGGAAACTCATAGCTCTGAGTGCCTCCAAAAAGAAACTAGAGAGAGCACACACTAGCAGCTTGACAACACATCTAAATGCTCTTGAAAAAAAAGGAAGCAAATTCACCCAAGAGGAGTAGACAGCAGGAAATAATCAAACTCAAGGGCGAAATCAACCAAGTGGAAACAAGAAGAACTATTCAAAGAATCAACCAGTCGAGGAGCTGGTTCTTTGAGAAAATCAACAAGATAGATAAACCCTTAGCCAGACTCACTAGAGGGCACAGAGACAGCAAATTAACAAAATCAGAAATGAAAAGGGAGACATAACGACAGATCCTGAAGAATTACAAAACACCATCAGATCCTTCTACAAAAGGCTATACTCAACAAAACTGGAAAACCTGGAAAAAATGGACAAATTTCTAGACAGATACCAGGTACCAAAGTTAAATCAGGATCAAGTTAACGATCTAAACAGTCCCATATCCCCTAAAGAAATAGAAGCAGTCATTAATATGCTCCCAGCCAAAAAAAGCCCAGGACCAGATGGGTTTAGTGCAGAGTTCTATCAGACCTTCAAAGAATATCTAATTCCAGTTCTGCACAAACTATTCCACAAAATAGAAGTAGAATGTACTCTACCCAACTTATTCTATGAAGCCACAATTACTCTGATACCTAAACCACAGAAAGATCCAACAAAAATAGAGAACTTCAGACCAATTTCCCTTATGGATATCATTGCAAAAATACTCAATATAATTCTCGCTAACTGAAAACAAGAACATATTAAAGCAATCATCCATCCTGACCAAGTAGGTTTTATTCCAGGGATGCAGGGTTGGTTTAATATAGGGAAATACATCAATGTAATCCATTATATAAACAAACTCAAAGACAACAAACCCACATGATCATCTCGTTAGATGCTGAGAAAGCATTTGACAAGATCCAACACCCATTCATGATAAAAGTCTTGGAAAGATCAGGAATTCAAGGCCCATACCTAAACATAATAAAAGCAATCTACAGCAAACCAGTAGCCAACATCAAAGTAAATGGTGAGAAGGTGGAAGCAATCCCACTAAAATCAGGAACTAGACAAGGCTGCCCACATTCTCCCTACCTCTTCACAATAGTACTTGAAGTCCTAGCCAGAGCAATTCGACAACAAAAGGAGATCAAGGGGATACAAATTGGAAAAGATGAAGTCAAAATATCACTATTTGCAAATGATATGATAGTATATATAAGTGACCCTAAAAATTCCACCAGAGAACTCCTAAACCTGATAAACAGCTTTGGTGAAGTAGCTGGATATAAAATTAACTCAAACAAGCCAATGGCTTTTCTCTACACAAAGAATAAACAGGCTGAGAAAGAAATTAGGGAAACAACACCCTTCTCAATACTCACAAATAATATAAAATATCTCGGCGTGACTCTAACTAAGGAAGTGAAAGATCTGTATGATAAAAACTTCAAGTCTCTGAAGAAAGAAATTAAAGAAGATCTCAGAAGATGGAAAGATCTCCCATGCTCATGGATTGGCAGGATCAACATTGTAAAAATGGCTCTCTTGCCAAAAGAAATCTACAGATTCAATGCAATCTCCATCAAAATTCCAACTCAATTCTTCAACGAATTAGAAAGAGCAATCTGCAAATTCATCTGGAATAACAAAAAACCTAGGATAGCAAAAACTCTTCTCAAGAATAAAAGAACCTCTGTTGGAATCACCATGCCTGACCTAAAGCTTTACTACAGAGCAATTGTGATAAAAACGGCATGGTACTGGTATAGAGACAGACAAGTAGACCAATGGAATAGAATTGAAGACCCAGAAATGAACCGACACACCTATGGTCACTTGATCTTCGACAAGGGAGCTAAAACCATCCAGTGGAAGAAAGACAGCATTTTCAACAAATGGTGCTGGCACAACTGGTTGTTATCATGTAGAAGAATGTGAATTGATCCATTCCTATCACCTTGTACTAAGGTCAAATCTAAGTGGATCAAGGAAATTCACATAAAACCAGAGATACTGAAACTTATAGAGGAGAAAGTGGGGAAAAGCTTCGGTGATATGGACACAGGGAAAAAAAATTTCCTGAATAGAACAGCAATGGCTTGTGCTGTAAGATCGAGAATTGACAAATGGGACCTCATGAAACTGCAAAGCTTCTGCGAGGCAAAAGACACCGTCAATAAGACAAAAAGGCCACCAACAGATTGGGAAAGCATCTTTACCTATCCTAAATCCAATAGGGGACTAACATCCAATATATATAAAGAACTTAAGAAGGTGGACTCCAGAAAATCAAATAACCCCATTAAAAAATGGGGCTTAGAGCTAAACAAAGAATTCTCACCTGCGGAATACCGAATGGCTGAGAAGCACCTGAAAAAATTCTCAGCATCTTTAATCATCAGAGAAATGCAAATCAAAACAACCCTGAGATTTCATCTCACACCAGTCAGAATGGCTAAGATCAAAAATTCAGGTGACAGCAGATGCTGGTGAGGATGTGGAGAAAGAGGAACATTCCTCCATTGTTGGTGGGATTTCAAGCTTGGAAATCAGTCTGGCGGTTCCTCAGAAAATTGGACATAGTACTACCGAGGATCCCGCAATACCTCTCCTGGGCATATATCCTGAAGATTTCCCAACCGGTAAGAAGGACACATGCTCCACTAGCAGCCTTATTTATAATAGCCAGAAGCTGGAAAGAACCCAGATGCCCCTCAACAGAGGAATGGATACCAAAAATGTGGTACATTTACACAATGGAGTACTACTCAGCTATTAAAAAGGATGAATTTATGAAATTCCTAGGCAAATGGATGGACCTGGAGGGCATCATCCTGAGTGAGGTAACCCAATCACAAAAGAACTCACACAATATGTACTCACTGGTAAGTGGATATTAGCCCAGAAACTTAGTATACCCGAGATATAAGATACAATTTGTAAAACACATGAACCTGAAGAAGCACGAAGACCAAAGTGTGGACACTTTGCCCCTTCTTAGAATTGGAAACAATCACTCATGGAAGGAGTTACAGAGACAAAGTTTGGAGCTGAGACAAAAGGATGGACCATCTAGAGACTTCCATATCACTATCACTACTGACACTCCAGACAATGTCTTTGCTGTGATATCATGTAAAATTAAGAAACAAATTAGATGTCACAGGATACACCCCAATAAATTTAATTTCTATTTTTCTGTACTAACTGTTATCTCAGAGGCTTACTGCCTCAGTCTGGTAACTTTGGCCTAGTTAGAAGCTTCTAGCCTCTGTGCAATCTAATCTAGGCCTACAATGTCTTCAGCCCCTGAGATTCTGCTGAATAAACCCACCCCTTCCTACTTCTTTCTGGTCTCTAGCTGGCTGTTTCAACTCAGCTCTTCTGGTTCAAACTCCTCACCAAGCTGACTGATTCAGTCTGGTTTCTCTCATCTCCTGAATTAATCCGAATAGCCTCAAACTAACTGTGGCAGTCAATTGTAATCACCTGGGTTTTTCTCATTCTCCTGTTTGTTCTGTATATCTATATTGTTTTCTCTGTAACTAGTCTCTATAACTGTTGTGGTAAAACTGCCTGCCTCCCTTCTCTTCACTCTCTCTTAAGTAGCTTCTCTTTCCTGTCTCTTTTCATGAGAATTGGGCTTATCCCGTTTTGTCAAATCTTTCTCTGATTAGCCACTTTGTCTGCAACTAGACACCATTTTGAAACATGAGTTGATTCATTCTATGGACTAACTTCACCTTCACTTTTTCTGAATACAAGTTTGTACTCAGGCCTGGGGGACCCAGAAGTTTTATGGTCTGCCTTGTCCTTTCTGAGTTCCATATTTTGGTCCATACATTTACCTGCAATCAAGGATCCGCATCCCACTCCTTAACCCACAGCTCTGTCTGCCTCCTGTGAGGCCCGTGCCCACACCTAGACAACCAGGTGAGATATCTACAGCCCAATCCCCTGTCTGCTGGGCCCCTGGCAATCCAGCAGGCATAAGGTCTGACTCTTTCTTCCTGATCCCTATCTTCCAGTTCACACTTCTACCTGCAATTTCAGATCTGCAGTCCACTCCCATGGACACAGCTCTGCCTGCCTCTTGGGAGGACTGCTCCCATTCACAACAACCAGGTATGACACCCACGCCCCAAACCCTACTGTGACCTGGGAAGAACAGTCCCAGAAGACTCCTACTCCCAGGGACTACCAGACTGACAAAACCAGAGACAACCAGATGGCCAAAGGCAAGGACAGGAACATAATCAACAAGAGCCAGTACAATGAGACATCATCAGAAACCAGCACTCCTACTACAGCAAGCCCTGGGTATCCTAACACACATGAAGAACAAAATTCTGACTTTATATCTCATCTTATGAAGATGATTGAGATCTTTAAAGGGGAAATAAATAAATCCCTTAAAGAAATAAAGTAAAATATAATCAAACAGGTGAAGGAATTGGCCAAAATTATCCACGATCTAAAAATGGAAATAGAAACAATAGAGAAATCACAAATGGAGGCAACCCTGGAGATGGAAAACATAGGAGAGAGCACAGGGACTACATATGTAGGCATCACTGACGGAATATAAGAAAAGGAAGAGAGAATATCAGGTATAGAAGACACCATAGAAGATATCCATATACCAGTTAAAGAAAATGCAAAATGTAAAAAGATCTTAACAAAAAGACCAAATCTAACAATAACAGAAATAAAAGAGGGAGAAAATTCCCAGTTCAAAGGGCTAGAAAATACCTTCAACAAAATCATAGAAGAAAACTTCCTAACCTAAAGAAAGAAATGGCCAAAAACATACAAGAAACCTACAGAACCTAAACACTAAAAGCACAGAAAAAATATTAAAAGCTGTAAGGGTATGAATAGGTCAAGTATAAAATAAAGACAGACCTATTAAAATTATACCAGAATTCTCAACAGAGTCTGTAAAATCAGAAGATCTTAGACAGAAGTCATGCAGACCCTTAGAGACAACAGATGCCAGACCAGGCTATGCTACCAGCAAAACTCTCAATTATCATAGATGGAGAAACCAATATATTCCATGAAAAAAAAATTTAAACAATATCTTCCTACTAATCCAGCCATATGTAGGATAGTAGGAGGAAGACTCCAACTCAAGGAGGGCATTTAAACCCAAGAAAACACAAGAAATTAATTATTTCACAACAAACCCAAAAGAAGAGAATCACACACACATAATCACACACTCTGTTTTAGTCAGGGTTTCTATTCCTTCACAAAACATCATGACCAAGAAGCAAGTTGGGGAGGAAAGGGTTTATTCAGCTTACATTTCCATATGCTGTTCATCACCAAAGGAAGTCAGGAGTGGAACTCACAAAGGTAGGAACTCGGAGGCAGGAGTGGATGCAGAAGCCATGGAGGAATACTGCTTGCTTACTGGCTTGCTTCCCCTGGCTTGCTCAGCTTGCTTTTATATAGAAGCCAGGGCCACCAGTCCAGGGATGGCACCACCCACAGTGGGCTTGGCCCTCCCCGCTTGATCACTAATTGAAAAAGTTCCTTACAGCTGGATCTTGTGGAGGCATCACCTCAACAGAGGTTTCTTTCTCCATGATAACTCCAGCCCGTGTCAAGTTGACACACAAAACCAGCCAGGACACCTTGTATGGACTTGAACCAATTTTAATAATTTATCAGATAAATAAGTAATTATTATTTAGAATAGGTGTTGTAAAACGGGTTCTTTTAGTAAAAAGTTAGATCTGAAAACTGTTTATCCTTTAACATGAAGCCTGAAAGCAAGGCAAACCTGCTTACCTTTTCTTAAGCCGACACCCAGTAGCTTTAATTAATTAATGAACTAACTAATGGACTAATGTACTAACAAGGTGCTTATAGCCTTGGGGGGAAGAGCTGATTGTCTGCTGTTGCATGACTGACAAAGCTACAGTTAGTTTAGCTCTTAATGTGATCAGAGACCCAAAAAGGATAAATTATAATGGCCTATGAATGTATCAATTCAAATAGCAGAGAGTCATCCATACTCCATTACCTAGACAGTCATCACAAGTCCCTGGGGTCGGCGCTGCAATGGGGCCAGAGGTATACATTCCTATAGAGGAATACATATAGAGGTATACATTCCTATAGAGGAATACATATAGAGGTATACATTCCTATAGAGGAATACATATAGAGGTATACATTCCTATAGAGGAGAATGGGAGGAACTGACATCAACTTGTCTATGCAAAGTGGGGCAATCAATTCTCTTGTGTCTTGGTTGTCCACAGTTTAGGCCATGTTCTAGGGCTGTGAGAGGCATTGGGACAGTCTTTCCCATTGCTTAACGTTAACACAATCAGGTAGAATGCATTGTTTCTGTGTCTATTATGTTGTCGAGACCTTGGATGTCATTACTAGGATCTGAGAGTCTCTGTCTGTCATAGTACTTTTAATCTTATGTGTCATATTCAGCACATGTCTGGCAGATTTGAGGGTAAGTATCTACAAAGCATATCTGAGTTAAATAATCTTTGTCTAGTTTTAGTTGTTTGGTCATAAAACAGAAGGCTAACCAACCAGACAGCATACACTAGCTGGCACAAGACCCCTGATATATGTCTGGTCTGGCCTCAATGAGAGAAGAGGCACCTAACCCCTAAGAGACTTGAGGCCCCAGGGAATGGGAAGGCCTGGTGGAATGGGATGGGGTGGGGTGGGGGAAGGTGGGAGGCTGGGTACATCTTCTTGGAGACTGGAAGGAGGAATGGGGTAAGGAAATGTAAGAAGGGCAAACTGGGAGGGGGTAAAAACTGGACTATAAAAAAAGATTAAAGATAATTGAAACAAACAAACAAAATCAAATGGCTAAATAAAACTTACCTTGTTTTTTATTGTTATATTTAGCATTACTACAAATACAGTTCTTAACATATTAAACAATTTGATCATTTATAAAGTGACTATTGACTTACATTTCTGAATTATCCTTAATAGTTTAAAATAAAAAATGATGATTTCATAATTAAAGCTCTTTCCATAGCATAGAGACTGGAAACTTTCTTGATTCTTAAATGATATATGATTACACAACATATCAGGTTCTTGTTTGACTCAGTTTCCAAAATAAATAAATGAATAAATAAACAGGTATAGCTTTACTATGCTAGTAAAAACAAGAAGGTTAGATATTAGATATATGTATTTATTTATATTTTCTAATTCAGAGTCTTCATTTTTAGAAATTTATTCTAATGAAATGATTTTTTTTCGGCGACACAGATATATGTCTGGTAATATTAGTTTATATTTTCAAAACTTGTCACATGTTGAGCTTAAATGTTTTATTTATTTATTTATTTATCCATTTTTTCTGATCTCAGCCCCCCTCCTCTCTACCCAATAACAACATAACATACCCTTATACCTTTTCCCTCCTCCTGGGTACCAAGCTGCTGCAGGACTAGGCCCATCCTCTCCCATTGAGGCCAGACCAGGTAGCCCAGATAGGGGAAGGGGATCCAAAGCCAGGTCACAGAGTCAGACACAGACCCTTCTCCAGTTTTTAGGGAACCCAGATGAAGACTAAGCTGCACATTTGCCACATAAGTGCAGGGTGCCTAGCTTCAGCCCATGCATGCTCTTTGGTCGGTGAGTCCTCAACAGCCCACATTTCTTGACTCTGTAGGTCTTCCTGTTGTATCCTTGACCCCTCCGGCTGGCTCCATCCTTTTCCCCACCTCTTCACAAGACACTCCTAGATCCGTTTAAAGTTTGTGGTGGGTCTCTGCATCTGCTTCCATCAGCTGCTTGGTGAATTCTGGTAGGATTTGCTGAGGGAGGCAGAGGGAGGAGGAACATAAGTTTTAGTCCAGCCTGAACATATATATTTAAATCATTTTCTGTTAGTCTGAAGAGACCTTAGGTAAAGAGAAACATACTTTTCCATTAATCTATCGAATTCATTTTACATCCCAATCGTTGCCTCCCATCCCGCCATACGCAGTACCTCCCCAGACTCACTCTCCTTCACCTCTGAGAGGGATGGGGACACCACCCTGGTGCATACTTTTACACCAGGGATAATGCCAAGTTTTTTTTAATGTTGTGGTGACCCCAATCCTAAAATAAACAACAAATTTGCAGACAACCATCGTAAAAATGCCTTTTGACCCCCAAAGGATTGCAACTAATAGGTTTGTGCCAAGTTCTTTGTCAGACTGCCTCCGGTCATCATTGCATCATAAAATATGAATACGTCAGTCTGTGGAGTTTAGTTGTGGTCCTAAGTTTTAGTCTTTTACTTACCTACTCATCAAGATCATATATTAAACCTAAGCTCCTGGTTATGTTTTACCTTGTAACAAAAAGACTAAGAATGACATTCAAATGTTTCTTTGTAAATAATTTAAATAACTTCTGGAATTTACCAGCAGTACTTCCTACCAGGAAATAAGCATCTTGTATTCCTTGTGTAAGAGAACTCATATTGCTATTCACTAGCACATGCTGTGTGTTTTACACTGACTTAACAGTGTCAAAAATATTGTATAAATGGCCTTCCCAATGTCCAAGAATCACCAACATGCCAAGATTCCCTTGCAACTGAAATACTTTCAGCAGTGGCCTTTCCTATCTTGAAGTGTTCAACTGCATTCAACCATGCTATGTCCCTCCAGTACATACACACCCAGCCAATTTTTCATCTGTGCCTATCAGAGGCAGGCAGGATCTCTGAATTCTTTTGCAGTGTTAGAAAATGCACTTTCTGTCTTCTAAGTTTCAAGGGACTGGGGTCACAGGTGTTGATTCATAGAATAATCAAAAGGGATCCTGGAATAAATATCCAAATTCATACATGATTTTTAAAAAAACCTGAGTTTTCAGTCTGCATGACAAGAGCTAGCAGGAAATGATAGCAGTTCATTTTTAGAATTTTTCTGTAGTGACAGTAGAGTGAGATATCTGAAGATCACTGGAGAGTGAACACAGCTCATCAAGAATTTTTTCTAAAGGGATTTCTGAGGTCAAAAACCCAAAGAATTACTTAGACAGCTGACACAGCTCTTTAAAAATGGTTTCTAGCAGCTATCCAGAAAAAACAGCTCTTTTAGAATTATTATTATTATTATTGTTACTATTATTACTACTACTACTACTATACTTGCTTTCTGATTTTAATAACCCCAAGAATTACTTTTGGAAGTTTTCTTTTTGACTAGGCCAGTTGGTCCAAGAATTCTTATAGAATTTTTACTAGCAGACAGAGAGAGCTGTCTTGAGCAGAAAAATACCTGTCTAAACCAGAGAGTATTAAGAATAGAAAGAAAAAGCTAGTGCAGAGCAGAAACACCCCTACACACACACACACACACACACACACACACACACCACACCACACACCACACCACACACCACACACACACACTCCACACACACACATACCACACACACACACACACACACACACACACACACACCACACACACCACACACACACCACACACACACACACACACAGAGAGAGAGAGAGAGAGAGAGAGAGAGCGCACAAGCAAGCAGTGCCACCAGCTTGGACCCATGATTTGATTTTAAGTTGCTTGTTTTCCTGCTGCTCTCAAATACCGTACTCTTAGGAACCCGTACATAGGCAAGTTTGGTCCTTGGCATTTTGGCATTTGTGTTCTTTTTCTTTTCTATATTTGAGAATTGTGGCATTGATACATTTAGTGGTTAGATCACATATCATGTTTAGCAGGTAGCATCGGCTCCTAAGCAATCTACTTACACAGTGTCATTTTCTTAATCAGATCTTGTAGTTCTCAAGATGAACACCCCACAGGCATTTCTGTCCATCATTTTTATAATTTACATATAATTCTGCATGACTTTGAGCTAAGAATGCCATTCAATATCTCTGCTTTTACCTTGAGACCAAGTTCATAAGAGGATTTAGCTTAGCAAGCTTTGGAGTAGGCAAACCTCTATGTGAATGCATCCACCTTTTTTTAAGTAAAGTCTCAATGCTTCCTTTTTTATAAGAAAATCATTGCTTTGGAAATGGCTCCCATGCTCTCCTTGCCTGCCACAAGAAAAAAAAATCCTATCTGTCCTTGTCTAGATAGTTGTACTGGCTATTTTGGTAGTCGAGTTAAATATATCTGGAATTAGCTAAAGACCAAATAGTTGGCTATTGTGGGCCTTTTTCCCCCCCTGAATTATAGCTTTTGAATTGGAAAAACCCTTATATAATCTGAATCATTTGAGTTGACAGATCCATCTTTAATCTAGGCCACACCTTATGGTGGTGGCTTATATACATAAAGGACACTGAAGATGATAGATGCCTCTTTCTCTTTGTCTACTTGCCCTACCTTTGTCTAGCAAATTAATTTTTAAAAAACCAGGCATTAGAGCTTATTTCTTTAAAATTCTGATATATACTGAAGACCAGCTGAGGCATGTGACCACATGGACTGAACCACTACTGGATTCTTCAACTTTCCACTGTTGGGCTAGTAGAACGAAACAACTCTTGAGCCATTCTAATAAATCCATTTCCAACATGATAGACTGATTCTATCAGTTCTCTTTATCTAGAGAAACTTTACTAATATAGCTGTGGGGTTTGTTGTTTGTTTGTTTGTTTTACCAAAGCCCTGAGGATGATGAGCTGGTTAACAAGAATGATCCACAGTGTTTGTCATGTGCTTCCTGCTTGGCTCTGAGGGTTGACTGGTAACTGTTAGGCGAAAAGTACTCACACTTTACCTGAACCCTGAAAAAGACACAAAACAAAACACTTGTTTCCTAATATCTTTCTTTCATAGTTAATACTCTGGGCACCCTTCCACTTGTGGGACAGGATAACTCCACTGTAAGTTGAGAAATGGGCTATGCAAGTTATGGACCTAGATTACAGGAGGAAGAAGGGAAAGTACTGGTGCTGTGATTGGGACTTAGGACAGCTCCAACTTTGCAACAAGGTAGCACAGGGTCACTGCCCACAAAGAGGAGAAGCAGGTAGCTCAGCATCCAGACGCTGGAGTTGTGGGTCGTCCCCGGACTTAGATGGGAAAACAAACACAAGTTGTACTGAAATGAAAAGCTCTGCAGATCTGCAAAAGGACTGGCCTCTGACTAGAAGCCTGTGCCTGGAATTATTCCACGCTGTCCCTTCCGCGCACTCTAACCCTAAAGGTGGTGCTTATGTCACTCAAGACTCACTAGCCAATCAGCACATATACGCGGTCCTGTAATCGGAGGAGAAGGCGGGCTTTTCCGGGAGCTTTCCTGGGAGCTTTCCTGCAAGGTCCTCCTCTCTGAAGCTGAGCAATCTGGAGTGTATCTTCTTGGCGTGTTCTGTGTGCAGGCTCAGACAAGCTCAGAAGTCCCGACATGGTAAGTGCAGGGCCATGTCCCACAAAAGGCGGATGAGCAGAGGGAACTGGAGTCGTGGGCCGTCCCTGGGGCTCCGTGATAAATAACAGCCAGACAGAAGCAGCAACTTGTGAGGTTCCCTGTGGTCCTGTTCTCTCCCTGGAGCCGGAGGTGGCCTCTGAGTAACCTCACTAGGGTGGCTGCATCTGCACAAAGCATTTGGGGAAAGGGCTTCTGTGTAGAAACATCCTTGGCAAGAAGCCAGACGCGGAGAGCTTTAGTTTCTCTGATATCTTCAGGAAGTTCTGGCCTTAGCATTTAGCCCTTTAATATGTAGGTTTGCAAGTGTAAGATCCCTTTGGCTTTGATTTTGTGGAAGCTGTAAAAGGCACCTCGTGTGTTGGGTAGCACTCCAATATTGAGCTGTGATTTAGAAGCGTAAAATTGATGATGTAAAGGATTTACCAAAACTTACAGTGACACCAAGAAGAATGTAGCTGAGGGAGGAACTGCCTCTAAAACACCCCACGGATAATAGGATGCTAGTATATGTGTTTGTTTACCAGAATTGTCCAGACATCTGTCTACAAAACATAACAAAGGAGACAAATCTGGTTTACAATCATGAATTAGGCCCATCCCGATATCAAAAAACAGGCCTCTAACAAGTGGCTCTAAGGGGCAAAATAGGGTCACGACCAACATTAAGGCCTGGTGTGCCATAAAGGTCCGGTTTTCTTCTTGAGCAAAGCATAGTTTTGCCACGTGGACAAGACTACACTTGGTGATAACTGAAAAGGAAAACCACTGCTGTGCTGAGGACTGGCCTGGTCCAGGGAGGCTTTCTATGAGGCCTTCATGAATGGAGAATGGCCCAGCCCCTTCTCAGTCTCCAGAGCCAATGACAGCCTGGGGCTTAGGCTTAGGGGCTTCCCCTAAGGCCCTGAAGTGCTGAGAATAAAATAGAGCTCCTTCTCTAAAGCAAGGATGGTGCTTGGGAGAGCGGGTGGTGGTCTGGGGCCAGGGCCTTCAGGGCCTCCAGGGCCTTCGGGGATGGCTTGCTTCAGACCCTGAGATCCCAACTCTTCCTACCACATGCGGCTATGGTTATCAGTCCCGAGTCCAGTGTGGGCTTGGTCAGGAATGTTTTTGAGAGGTTCAGTGTTCCTTTTGTACAACGTTCTTCTATTAGATCCTTCCTGTCTTTTTTCCATTCATGGTAGTTTGTGCTGATTTCACACAAGTCTCCTATTTTGTTCCATTTTGTCCCTGTAAGAAGTATACAGGCTGATATTCTCCAGAAGCCTGTGTGGCATAAGACAGAGCCCGTCCAAGATATCCCCATCCCAGCTTTGATACTTTCTCCCTTCAACTTTTCCAACCTTCGCATCTTCTGGCTCCTCTATCTCAGAACCCTGTCACTGATGAATGACCTGCTGTTTCAGGGCACTGATTTATTTAAGAAATAATTCTGATTATATCTATTCTGTGTAAGTCTCCCATCTGTGGGACTTGCAGTCTCTAGTCCATATTTAAATTGTTTAAAACATTGCCCAGGGCTGGAACCTAAGACACACTTACATGAGACAGCATATGTGGAATGTAAAATCTGTTCTGGGCTGTCTCTTCTCTAAGCATTAGCCAGAGCTGAATATATGCTGCAATTAAAGAAATTTTTCTTAATTAATCTTGTAATTGTTTGTGGAGTGATTGCTCCCTGGGGAAGGTATCTTATTCTAGGAGAGCTGCATCTTCTTCCCTGTAATAGAAGTGTTTCTAAGACAAGCTATGTTGACTCAGGCACCATTGATCCCAGTCTCATGCTCCCCAGGCAGTGACCTTGCTTTCCTATTGATGAAGAAACTTCCTAAATTTTTGAGATGAAGAATTTTACCACAACAGTGTTTTAAAATTGGTGGTGTACAATTTAACCTGAGATAAGTGAATACTGAATTTCCATTTAAGGGATGTATATAGATATTTCCAGTCCTTGTTGACACAGTTAAGTCAGCTCAGAAATTTGAAACACTTGTTATTGGCTGTGTGTCAGGTTAGAGATCTCAGCTGCTAACTTTGCACATAGGGACAAGGTCAAACACTATCTAATGCCATTCCTTCTAACAGGGAAGGGCCAGCTCTTTTCAAAATCATTATCCCTATGTGTTCTTTCAATTATATTTTGTCAGGAGCCATAATGGGACAAGCTAATAACTAGCAGGTGATCATCCTGAAGTGGCCTGCCTCGGATTATTATATAATCTGCGACAGGTGAGCCCTCATTAAGCTAGGCTGTGAGGGACTAATTTTGGGAAAGATTCCTGCTATTAATATGCTTTTCCTGTTATTATTAAACATATATAACAATCACTAAGTAGGAGCACACCCCCTGTGAAGCGGATCTCTGCAGATCCACAAAGATGTACTGTCTGGTAGTGATGCTATGTAGACTAATAAATGACTTAAGTCTTTATGATGATCCTATAAGAATTCCTAAAATTATATCTGTGATTATTAAGCTCTTTTATAATGGGACTTCTATTAGGTTCCTTTCTGATAGTCAAAGCTGCAATGAGAACTCTGCCAGTCTCTCAGGTGTCACCAGTTAATTTCTGTTAGATGGTAACCAGACTTTCTCCTACTCAGAGCACATTCCAAGAGGTTGTAAAACAATTAACCAAAGGTCATTAAAAAGCAACTAATGATTTATTATAGGTACTAGGACAGAAGATAAAATTTCAACTGGCTTCATCTATACAAAACTTCACTAATACATTAGTTATGGTTTTAAACCTTCAGTGAACCTGTGGAGCTCAGACAGGTGATGGATGTTTAGCCAGATAATTACTCCTAATGGATATGCATGTAAACATTCGCTGTTATAAACTTCTATTTCAATTTACAATTTGATTTTTTTGTGTGAACTTGTGATGAACTTTGTAACAAGTGATCTTGTATTCTGGAAGATGTATAAGTACTGAGGACAAAGAGATCAATAGAGGAGACTTTGCCTTTCCCCAGTGATACTAATCTTAGAGGATTTTTTTTTTGTTTTTTTTTTTTGTTTTGTTTTGTTTTTTTTTTTGTTTCCCGACTTAGGAACCTTTCCCCCTTAATTAGTTTTTATAAGAAACTTTTTACAACTAGTAATAAATTCTATAATCACTTCTCTAATGTCTTCTCTTCCTGAGACTTCCAAGGAGGAGGCTGAAAGTTAGATCCCAGCAATCCCTGCTGAGATAGAACAAAGGCTATTTACTGAATCCTTTGTGGCTTGAGGAAGAGGTGCTAAGTGCCAGAAACTGCAGTTTCTGGCTTCAGGATCACAGAAGGCAGGTCAGCTACAATGGCATAGTAACTTAAACTTAGAAAAGTAAACGTTTTATTATACAGCAACTCTAAATTTCTCATAAGACAAAGTCTTACCCCAGAAATTCGTAAGACAAAGTCTTACCCTCCACCTTCACTCTTCCCCCTCCGCTGCCTTAAGATGAACCCACAAGAAAAGAAGCACCCCACATTGGGCTGGCCCTCAGCAATAGTTGTCTTTTTTTTAAAAAGTCAATTGTTGGTTTTACTTTTAAATTTTCATATTCTTTATGCATCGCCATTCTGACCTCATTTTTATTCGCCAGTGTTTCCCATTCATTAAGAAATCCATTCCTTTTTCTAAAGCTGTTTCCTATCTGTGTGTGTTTAGAGCAACATCTCCTGTAGCTCACCCTTTCCTTCTGCTGTGTAGTCAAGACTTGCTGTGAACACCTGATCCTGACTCTGCTGCCCTGTGCTTGGAAGTCTGTCCTGCTGCTCCTTTCAGGCCGGGCTCCGACTGGTCAGTGAGAAGAGATAAAGACCAGTGAATGGGTGTCCTCCAACCTCCCTGGATTGGGGTGAGGGGACTGACTACAAATAGAGAGGGACCTGTGTAAGCATTGAGTTCTCTGACCAACTTTGAAGCTGGTGTAATCACAGCAGAGAAAAGGAGGTGGAAGAAGGAAGGTGAGGGCCTTTCTGCTTTGACAGTAGTTGGTAATAGCAGTGAGTAGTCAGGAAGTCAGTTTTATTTTTTTTTTTTTTCCATTTTTTATTAGGTATTTAGCTCATTTACATTTCCAATGCTATACCAAAAGTCCCCCTTACCCACCTACCCCCACTCCCCTACCCACCCACTCCCCCCCTTTGGCCCTGGTGTTCCCCTGTACCGGGGCACACAAAGTCTGTGTGTCCAATGGGCCTCTCTTTCCAGTGATGGCCGACTAGGCCATCTTTTGATACATATGCAGCTAGAGTCAAGAGCTCAGGGGTACTGGTTAGTTCATAATGTTGTTCCACCTATAGGGTTGAAGATCCCTTTAGCTCCTTGGGTACTTTCTCTAGCTCCTCCATTGGGAGCCCTGTGATCCATCCATTAGCTGACTGTGAGCATCCACTTCTGTGTTTGCTAGGCCCCGGCATAGTCTCACAAGAGACAGCTACATCTGGGTCCTTTCGATAAAATCTTGCTAGTATATGCAATGGTGTCAGCGTTTGGATGCTGATTATGGGGTGGATCCCTGGATATGGCAGTCTCTACATGGTCCATCCTTTCATCTCAGCTCCAAACTTTGTTTCTGTAACTCCTTCCATGGGTGTTTTGTTCCCACTTCTAAGGAGGGGCATAGTGTCCACACTTCAGTCTTCATTTTTCTTGAGTTTCATGTGTTTAGGAAATTGTATCTTATATCGTGGGTATCCTAGGTTTTGGGCTAGTATCCACTTATCAGTGAGTACATATTGTGTGAGTTCCTTTGTGATTGTGTTACCTCACTCAGGATGATGCTCTCCAGGTCCATCCATTTGGCTAGGAATTTCATAAATTCATTCTTTTTAATAGCTGAGTAGTACTCCATTGTGTAGATGTACCACATTTTCTGTATCCATTCCTCTGTTGAGGGGCATCTGGGTTCTTTCCAGTTTCTGGCTATTATAAATAAGGCTGCTATGAACATAGTGGAGCATGTGTCCTTCTTACCAGTTGGGGCTTCTTCTGGATATATGCCCAGGAGAGGTATTGCTGGATCCTCCGGTAGTACTATGTCCAATTTTCTGAGGAACCGCCAGACTGATTTCCAGAGTGGTTGTACAAGCCTGCAATTCCACCAACAATGGAGGAGTGTTCCTCTTTCTCCACATCCTCGCCAGCATCTGCTGTCACCTGAATTTTTGATCTTAGCCATTCTCACTGGTGTGAGGTGGAATCTCAGGGTTGTTTTGATTTGCATTTCCCTGATGATTAAGGATGTTGAACATTTTTTCAGGTGCTTCTCTGCCATTCGGTATTCCTCAGGTGAGAATTCTTTGTTCAGTTCTGAGCCCCATTTTTTAAGGGGGTTATTTGATTTTCTGAGGTCCACCTTCTTGAGTTCTTTATATATGTTGGATATTAGTCCCCTATCTGATTTAGGATAGGTAAAGATCCTTTCCCAGTCTGTTGGTGGTCTTTTTGTCTTATAGACAGTGTCTTTTGCCTTGCAGAAACTTTGGAGTTTCATTAGGTCCCATTTGTCAATTCTCGATCTTACAGCACAAGCCATTGCTGTTCTGTTCAGGAATTTTTCCTCTGTGCCCATATCTTCAAGGCTTTTCCCCACTTTCTCCTCTATAAGTTTCAGTGTCTCTGGTTTTATGTGAAGTTCCTTGATCCACTTAGATTTGACCTTAGTACAAGGAGATAAGTATGGATCGATTCGCATTCTTCTACATGATAACAACCAGTTGTGCCAGCACCAATTGTTGAAAATGCTGTCTTTCTTCCACTGGATGGTTTTGGCTCCCTTGTCGAAGATCAAGTGACCATAGGTGTGTGGGTTCATTTCTGGGTCTTCAATTCTATTCCATTGGTCCACTTGTCTGTCTCTATACCAGTACCATGCAGTTTTTATCACAATTGCTCTGTAGTAAAGCTTTAGGTCAGGCATGGTGATTCCACCAGAGGTTCTTTTATCCTTGAGAAGAGTTTTTGCTATCCTCGGTTTTTTGTTATTCCAGATGAATTTGCAAATTGCTCCTTCTAATTCGTTGAAGAATTGAGTTGGAATTTTAATGGGGATTGCATTGAATCTGTAGATTGCTTTTGGCAAGATAGCCATTTTTACAATGTTGGTCCTGCCAATCCATGAGCATGGGAGATCTTTCCATCTTCTGAGATCTTCTTTAATTTCTTTCTTCAGGGACTTGAAGTTTTTATCATACAGATCTTTCACTTCCTTCGTTAGAGTCACGCCGAGATATTTTATATTATTTGTGGCTATTGAGAAGGGTGTTGTTTCCCTAATTTCTTTCTCAGCCTGTTTATTCTTTGTGTAGAGAAAGGCCATTGACTTGTTTGAGTTAATTTTATATCCAGCTACTTCACCGAAGCTGTTTATCAGGTTTAGGAGTTCTCTGTTGGAATTTTTAGGGTCACTTATATATACTATCATATCATCTGCAAAAAGTGATATTTTGACTTCCTCTTTTCCAATTTGTATCCCCTTGATCTCCTTTTGTTGTCGAATTGCTCTGGCTAATACTTCAAGTACTATGTTGAAAAGGTAGGGAGAAAGTGGGCAGCCTTGTCTAGTCCCTGATTTTAGTGGGATTGCTTCCAGCTTCTCTCCATTTACTTTGATGTTGGCTACTGGTTTGCTGTAGATTGCTTTTATCATGTTTAGGTATTGGCCTTGAATTCCTGATCTTTCCAGAACTTTTATCATGAATGGGTGTTGGATCTTGTCAAATGCTTTTTCTGCATCTAACGAGATGATCATGTGGTTTTTGTCTTTGAGTTTGTTTATATAATGGATTACATTGATGGATTTTCGTATATTAAACCATCCCTGCATCCCTGGAATAAAACCTACTTGGTCAGGATGGATGATTGCTTTAATGTGTTCTTGGATTCGGTTAGCGAGAATTTTATTAAGGATTTTTGCATCGATGTTCATAAGAGAAATTGGTCTGAAGTTCTCTATCTTTGTTGGATCTTTCTGTGGTTTAGGTATCAGAGTAATAGTGACTTCATAAAATGAGTTGGGTAGAATACCTTCTACTTCTATCTTGTGAAAAAGTTTGTGCAGAACTGGAGTTAGATCTTCTTTGAAGGTCTGATAGAACTCTGCACTAAACCCGTCTGGTCCTGGGCTTTTTTTGGCTGGGAGACTATTAATAACTGCTTCTATTTCTTTAGGGGATATGGGACTGTTTAGAAGGTCAACTTGATCCTGATTCAACTTTGGTACCTGGTATCTGTCCAGAAATTTGTCCATTTCGTCCAGGTTTTCCAGTTTTGTTGAGTATAGCCTTTTGTAGAAGGATCTGATGGTGTTTTGGATTTCTTCAGGATCTGTTGTTATGTCTCCCTTTTCATTTCTGATTTTGTTAATTAAGATTTTGTCCCTGTGCCCTTTAGTGAGTCTAGCTAAGGGTTTATCTATCTTGTTGATTTTCTCAAAGAACCAACTCCTCGTTTGGTTAATTCTTTGAATAGTTCTTCTTGTTTCCACTTGGTTGATTTCACCCCTGAGTTTGATTATTTCCTGCCGTCTACTCCTCTTGGGTGAATTTGCTTCCTTTTTTTCTAGAGCTTTTAGATGTGTTGTCAAGCTGCTAGTATGTGCTCTCTCCCGTTTTTTCTTGAAGGCACTCATAGCTATGAGTTTCCCTCTTAGAAATGCTTTCATTGTGTCCCAAAGGTTTGGGTACGTTGTGGCTTCATTTTCATTAAACTCTAAAAAGTCTTTAATTTCTTTCTTTATTCCTTCCTTGACCAAGGTATCATTGAGAAGAGTGTTGTTCAGTTTCCATGTGAATGTTGGCTTTCTGTTATTTATTTTGTTATTGAAGATCAGCCTTAGTGCATGGTGATCTGATAGGATACATGGGACAATTTCAATATTTTTGAATCTGTTGAGGCCTGATTTGTGACCTATTATGTGGTCAATTTTGGAGAAGGTACCATGAGGTGCTGAGAAGAAGGTATATCCTTTTGTTTTAGGGAAAAATGTTCTGTAGATAGCTGTCAGATCCATTTGTTTCATCACTTCTGTTAGTTTCAGTGTGTCCCTGTTTAGTTTCTGTTTCCATGATCTGTCCATTGGTGAAAGTGGTGTGTTGAAGTCTCCCACTATTATTGTGTGAGGCGCAATGTGTGCTTTGAGCTTTACTAAAGTTTCTTTAGTGAATGTGGCTGCTCTTGTATTTGGAGCATAGATATTCAGAATTGAGAGTTCCTCTTGGAGGATTTTACCTTTGATGAGAATGAAGTGTCCCTCCTTGTCTTTTTTGATGACTTTGGGTTGGAAGTCAATCTTATCAGATATTAGGATGGCTACTCCTGCTTGTTTCTTCATACCATTTGCTTGGAAAATTGTTTTCCAGCCTTTCATTCTGAGGTAGTGTCTATCTTTTTCTCTGAGATGAGTTTCCTGTAAGCAGCAAAATGTTGGGTCTTGTTTGTGTAGCCAGTTTGTTAGTCTATGTCTTTTTATTGGCGAGTTGAGACCATTGATGTTAAGAGATATTAAGGAAAAGTAATTGTTGCTTCCTGTTATTTTAGTTGTTAAAGGTGGCATTCTGTTCTTGTGGCTGTCTTCTTTTAGGTTTGTTGAGGGATTACCTTCTTGTTTTTTCTAGGGCGTTGTTCCCGTTCTTGTATTGGTTTTTTTCTGTTATTATCCTTTGAAGGGCTGGATTCGTGGAGAGATAATGCGTGAATTTGGTTTTGTCGTGGAATACTTTGGTTTCTCCCTCTATGATAATTGAGAGTTTGGCTGGGTATAGTAGCCTGGGCTGCAGTTTGTGTTCTCTTAGTGTCTGTATAACATCTGTCCAGGCTCTTCTGGCTTTCATAGTCTCTGGTGAAAAATCTGGTGTAATTCTGATAGGCTTGCCTTTATATGTTACTTGACCTTTTTCCCTTACTGCTTTTAGTATTCTATCTTTATTTAGTGCATTTGATGTTCTGATTATTATGTGTCGGGAGGAATTTCTTTTCTGGTCCAGTCTATTTGGAGTTCTGTAGGCTTCTTGTATGTTCATATGCATCTCATTCTTTAGATTTGGGAAGTTTTCTTCAATAATTTTGTTGAAGATGTTTGCTGGACCTTTGAGTTGAAAATCTTCATTCTCATCCACTCCTATTATCCGTACGTTTGGTCTTCTTATTGTGTCCTGGATTTCCTGGATATTTTGAGTTAGGATCTTTTTGCATTTTCCATTTTCTTTGATTGTTGTGCCGATGTTCTCTATGGAATCTTCTGCACCTGAGATTCTCTCTTCCATCTCTTGTATTCTGTTGCTGATGCTCAAATCTATGGTTCCAGATTTCTTTCCTAGGGTTTCTATCTCTAGAGTTGCCTCGCTTTGAGTTTTCTTTATTGTGTCTACTTCCCTTTTTAGGTCTAGTATGGTTTTGTTCATTTCCATCACCTGTTTGTATGTTTTTTCCTCTTTTTCTGTAAGGACTTCTACCTGTTTGATTGTGTTTTCCTGTTTTTCTTTAAGGACTTGTAACTCTTTAGCAGTGTTCTCCTGTATTTCTTTAAGTGATTTATTAAAGTCCTTCTTGATGTCCTCTACCATCATCATGAGATATGCTTTTAAATCTAGGTCTAGGTTCTCAGGTGTGTTGGGGTTCCCTGGACTGGGCGAAGTGGGTGTGCTGGGTTCTGGTGATGGTGAGTGGTCTTGGTTCCTGTTAGTAAGATTCCTCCGTTTACCTTTCGCCATCTGGTAATCTCTGGAGTTAGTAGTTATAGTTGAATCTGTTTAGAGATTGTTCTTCTGGTGATTCTGTTACCGTCTATCAGCAGACCTGGGAGACAGATTCTCTCCTCTGAGTTTCAGTGCTCAGAGCACTCTCTGCTGGCAAGCTCTCTTACAGGGAAGGTGCGCAGATATCTTGTATTTGGACCTCCTCCTGGCCGAAGAAGAAGGCCCAAAACAGGACCTTTCTCAGACACTGTGTTGCTTTGGCAGTTCCCAGGTGGTACAGACTCTCACCTAAGCAGACTAAATTCCTAAGTTCCTTGGAGTCCCGGGACCAAGATGGAGACCGCTGCTGCTGTGGCTTAGGTCGCCTCCCCAGCCGGGCGGGCACCTGTCCTCTGGTCCGGAAGGTGGCCGGCTGTCCCCGGCCCACACAGGGTGCTGCCTCAACGCCTCTGTGCTTCTGCCTGTTCCAGAAGCTGTCAGGTTCTCTGGCGCACCCTCTCACCTGTTCAGACTAATTTCCTAAGTTCGGCGGGTCCCGGACCAAGATGGCGACCGCTGCTGCTGTGGCTTAGGCCGCCTCCCCAGCCGGGTGGGCACCTGTCCTCTGGTCCGGAAGGTGGCCGGCTGTCCCCGGCCCACGCAGGGTGCTGCCTCAGCGCCTCTGTGCTTCCGCCTGTTCCAGAAGCTGTCAGGTTCTCTGGCGCACCCTCTCACCTGTTCAGACTAATTTCCTAAGTTCGGCGGGTCCCGGACCAAGATGGCGACCGCTGCTGCTGTGGCTTAGGTCGCCTCCCCAGCCGGGCGGGCACCTGTCCTCCGGTCCGGAAGGTGGCCGGCTGACCCCGGCCCACACAGGGTGCTGCCTCAGCCCCTCTGTGCTTCTGCCTGTTCCAGAGGCTGTCAGGTTCTCTGGCGCTCCCTCTCACCTGTTCAGACTAATTTCCTAAGTTCGGCGGGTCCCGGACCAAGATGGCGACCGCTGCTGCTGTGGCTTAGGCCGCCTCCCCAGCCGGGTGGGCACCTGTCCTCTGGTCCGGAAGGTGGCCGGCTGTCCCCGGCCCACACAGGGTGCTGCCTCAGCGCCTCTGTGCTTCTGTCTGTTCCAGAGGCTGTCAGGTTCTCTGGCGCACCCTCTCACCTGTTCAGACTCAGGAAGTCAGTTTTAGACAATCAGTAAAAGTCCCAACTGGGCATCTAGGAGGCTCCCAGAGCAGGGCAATCAGGAATCTGAATAAAGAACTGAACTTCTATCTAGAAACCAAATTTTGTATTTACTCTGATTCAAGCTATACAAGATCTAGACAAACCTGTGTGGCTGTGCCTAATATTAATATTACTTGTTTTGTCTGAAAATACACAATATGAATAATACTTGAAGGTTCTAGTATATGTTTAGTCTCTGAAAAATATTGGACCATAATGTATGTTTCAAGCTCTAAACACAACCTTTGAGAGTATAATTGAATCATTTCATCCTCTCCTTTCTCCCTACTTTTAAGTCTGAAACTCTGGAACAAATAGCTGAGAGGGCTAGTTAACAAATCAAAGCAAACCTGCCTGACAGGTTCTCTCTGCAGGCCTCAGTCCCTACCTGATACAGGCATACCTAGCCTTGTAGCCTGGGGGTTAGGCTGCCCTTCTCCTAGCTGCCATTCCTCCTGTAATCCAACCCTGTTGGTTGCCTGCTCTTTTATATCTACCATTCATCAGCATGATCTCTTGGTCTGGTTCTTGCTTCTCCCCTCCTTCCTCTCTCCACATTTATCCCCTCTGGACTCTCCCAGATGTTCTCCCTTTCATGTGTAGTAAACATTGTCCTTATGTTACATAGGAGCAGCCATGTCCTTTTTTTTTTTTTTTTTTTCCATTCACCTCCCATTAACTGCACCTTGCTTTAAAATTCAGGACCATGTTTGGCTTTAATTATTGTTACTGTTTGAATTTGACTGAAGTTTGGCTGCAGGATTTCCCAACCATGAGTAGAGATGGCTGCATTGGACATTGTGTGTGTAATGGACTATGCAAACAAAGGACCCAGTGTCTTGGAAGAAGAAAATAAGTGCTCTGGGAGACTGGAACATTCTATTAAATACAATCTCCCCAGACTAGGGCTCTCCGTCTGCACCTAGGATGGAAGGGCAGAGTTAGGAAGGCTTCAACTGTCTGAGTCATTTGCTCTCTGATCCCTTAGTAGAGAAACTGCTACTGTCCTGAGGCCCAGCTGGGCAGGCCTAGCAATCAAGATCACCAGTGGAAAGTAGCTTGCAGGTTCTTTCCAGAATTCTCCTAGCATGCATCTGTAGCAAGCTGTGAGGAAGACCACAAGCTATGCCATGGTTAGTGTGGTGGCCACTGTCCCCAGGCCAGGAGAACTTGCCTGCTGCGCTCTCAGAGTCTGATCTGCCCTGCCTGAGATGAACTGTGAGTCAGACTGTGGTTCTATTGCTCAATGTGGTGATCTGAGCCCAAGCCCTTGTCCTGTTTCCCTCCCTGAGTGTGGATTTCCTGGGAGGGGGAGGCTTAAGAGCACTGGCAGTGTAAAGCTGGGGTGCTTATAATATCACTGTCCAGTGTGTACACAAAGGCAGTTGTTTGCTATGATTACAGTAGGGAGACGGCCTGGGAAACGGGAGGTCTGGTTTCCAAAAGTACTGACCCTTACATTCCACACTCAGTTTTCTGTGACAAATTTTGTAAGTAGTTTAGAAATTGATAGAAAGGAGGTGATAGGGATGATCCTTCAGTAATACATGATGCGAATCCTTTTTCTTTTCCACTATGTCCAGTCACAATGGCACGATTCATGGAAATTCAGTTGCAGGGTACAAAAGGAGTTTCTGAGATGCAGAACTTTCTCAGGTGTGCATGCTGTTGGTTAGATAGATTGTACAGACTTCACATCCTGTGACATAATCCATGTGGCATGAAGCAAACACTTAGTTATTCTTCAACATTGTTTTGTGTGGGCTTCAGTAAGTCTGGGTCTGCGTGAAACCACAAGGGGTCATGAGGGGCTGCACACTCATAGTCCACCTTTCTGATCACCTCCATTATCAGAGAAAGCTCTAGAGCATGGAGACAGATCAATAATAGCTGGAAGGTCAAAATACAGCAGTTTAGGGAACACTTTGAGTTATATGTACAGGACTCATGAAGTCTGTGTTTATTTAATTTGTATATACATACAATCACACTAACATAGGTCAAGTTCAAATTATTAATGGTGTAGTTTCCTTAGGTATTTTGGTGATAACTTTGGTGAGGGGCTGCTTAGTCATAGCCCACCTTTCTGATCACCTCCATTAACAGAAAGGTCTAGAGCATGGAGCTTTTGGAAGACAGATCAATAGTAGCTGAAAGGGCCAAGAAGTGGGAGTGTGGTGGGGGGGAGCATGTGGGGGACTTTTGGGATAGCATTGGAAATAAATGAAATAAATACCCAATAAAATAAAGAAAAAGAACTGCCGAAAAAAAATAGTAGCTGAAAGATCAAACTATAATAGTTTAGGGAACATTTTGAGTTATGTTTATAGGACTCATGATGTCTGTGTTTATTTGCTTTGTGGGGGGATAGTTTTGCTCCTTTGGTGACATATTTTCCTGGCTGTTATTGGTTATGTTCCTAAGCTGGTGTCTGGGCATCTAGGTTTGGTGTGATTATAGGTCTAGCTGCTGATTCTTGGGTTTGTCTTCTCCTATGTTTTTAGTTGTGAGCCTAGCCTTTAATGGCTGAGCCATTTCTTCAGCCAATGGGTTATAGGACACTTGACAAAGAGAGATGAAGCTGCCTCTTCATGTTCTAGTCTAGTACTAGGGGAAACTGAAAACTACATCTAGGGTACTAGGTAGTGTGTTAGGTCTGCCTACATGATTTTCTGGCAAGAGTGGCATGTGGTTGAAAAGAGGTGTGTGCCCACATCAGAGCTAAGACACAGTTGAGGTGGAAAAAGAAGGGCAGTTGTGGATGCTCTGTGGTATTTACAGGAAACTTGGGCACAGCGAGAGGACACTTCCCCTGAGAATTGTGTTACAGTGCAAAGGGCAACTGGGAGAATGGTAGGTCTTTGGGCAGACTACCTAGTCTTCTGACAGGGATGGCTTGTGGTTGAGCAGGGGTGTAGGCCAATAGTTAGGGGCTCAGACACAGAGATGGGGCATGAAGAGAAGGGAAGATGGGAATGGTCTGTTTCTAGATGAATCTAGATGTATCTACAAGAGGCATGGAAAAAAGAGGAAGCTGCTACACTAGGAGCTACATGGAGTATTTGGACTCAGGTAACAGAAAGTCGGGAAGGTCTGGTGGCATCCTACCTGGTCCTGAATTGAACATCTTAATACTGAGGCATGAGGTTCCCAGGGATCATTTATTTACTTGTATATTTACATAGGGTTTTCATATTGTTCATCTTTGAAAATCTGTTTTCTTATTGGATAAAAAATACTATGTGGACTCAGCAGGTCAGTGAGCAACTATTGTTTTTAGGGTTGACGTGAGTTCATATACAAACACCCAAACCTAAGTTTGGAAGGTCCTGCCCCTCTAGATTCGGGGATCTGACACCCTCTTCCCCTATGTGTGACCTCTACATTCATGGAAGACATTCAGTCTCACACACAAACACATTAAAATAAGGAGAAAGTATGTTTTCAACAGTGCTTATAAAGCAGTTACTACCAAAGAAATGTTTAGGGGTACAGTTCAAATCATGCATTGTTTTTGAAAGATCTTCTTTCTTGCATTTGGTTTTTAAAAGTTTGCATTTCCTCCCATTGGTGCATATTTGTATTTAATCATAGGAAACAAAATGACTTCTAAGTGATCCTAACAGACATCTTTTCCTTATCATGAAAAGGGCGATACTTTTTAGTAGTATTTTTAGTACTTTTTAGTTTTCTCCAATGTTGAAACATTTGTATGCTTTAGGCAGATCTCTCCAACTGGAATAGCCCCCTAATCCATTTTCTATTATTGGCAAAGGAAACTACCATGGCCCACAGGGTGAGTGCTGGCCAGTGGTTTCTTTGATTTTGACTATAATCCCATATTTCTTATTTGAGGGGCTGTCTATATTTATTGGTTTGTCTGTACTTTAGTTAGTGTTGCCACCTATTTTGTCTTCTGAAAATTTAATCTATTGTGTCATGAGTTTGTTGGTTTGGGGACTTTCTGTGGAGAATCAATTTTAGTTTTCTCTCCTTGATCCTGAAGATTCCCATATTGTGCTGGTTCTGGAAACAAGGAAGATGCAAAATTATGGTCATGGATTCTTCAGTTCTGGTGTCAGTTCATCACTACTTCAGCGATCTGTATTTGGCAGAATCTGTGCATTTATTGGCATATCTATGTTTTCCAGTTGTAATAATCACCAGTGTTTGGAGTTTAATAAAATGATTGGTGAGGGAAAGACATTAGTTAAGTGTTACTAAAACTTTCTCATATATTATCGTCTATGTGTCATAATCATCTTCAGTTCTCAACATTTCAGAGCATCTATTCACCTGAGGGAACCTCAGTTGAGGGTGTGCCCCTTCAGAGTGGCTGGTTAGTGTGTCTGTGAGAGGTTGTGTGATTGGTGACTGATGATTGAAGCCACTTCCACAGAGGTTGGCAATCTCCCTAGGCAAGGGGATCTGGGCAGGGTAAGAGAGCTAATTAGCTGAGCATGAGACAGTGACCAAACAAGAGAGCAAGCCAGGAAACAGTGTATGCCCATATTTTGGCCTGTATTATCTACCTTCCATTTCTACCTTATGCTCTCAAAATGATGTACTGTGATCTGAAAGAAGCATCAAGAAAAACTGTTCATTTCCTGAGTAGCAAGTTAGAACAAAAAAATGATACACAAAAAACTGATTTTAATTCTGGACAGAACCTGTGAATGTTTTCTTTTGAAGGAATGTGGAAGACATAAGGACTGAGATGGCAAAGGCATAGAAAGCTGTACACAGATCTTCATCTACTGTTCTTGTAGGACCTGGTAGATGCCACTGTTTAGACTATTATGGGCAGAGTAAGGTGAGGTCATAGGATTTCAGGGGGAAATAGATGATATGAAAAAATTTAGCTAGAGGTCATGTGTGATAGTTTGGCCACAAATGGTTTTCATCCATGACCTCTGAAATTGAGGGAGCAGAATCAAAAGATAAGGGGCTGATTCTTAGTTGGAATATTGAGTCTGTTGGATGGTTATTACCTGTAACACAATCAGGACTTCAGTGGAAAAAACAAAACAAAAACAAACAAAACAAGTGGTGTAGAAAGAAATGCAAAGTCTGTGGTTTGAAAAGAAAAAAACAGCACTAGGAAATTTCAAATGGTAGTCAGTGCTGAATCAGAGGCAGGGATTTTCAAGGATATTATCACCATTAAAGAGAAAGTCCTTGCTCTGGATTGGAAGCATAAGAAGGTGCCCTAAGGGTAAGATTCCCTTCTGTTAAGCATTCAGTTAATGGAATGAGTAGGCAAAGTGATACCTAGTCCCAGGAAGGAACTTCATATAAAACCTACTGCAACTATGGTCCACCTGTGGCAGGGTCCGTCTCAATTTAGAAGCCAATCTTCACAGGCTTACCCATATTGTGCTGGTTCTGGAAACAAGGAAGATGCAAAATTATGGTCATGGATTCTTCAGTTTTGGTGTCAGTTCAACACTATTTCAGCGATCTGTATTTGGCAGAGTCATAGCTCCAGTGAAGATTCTGTGAGAGTTCATTGCATGCACCCATGAGGATGGTGCCTCAGTTGCATTTTGAGACCACAAGATGTTGAGATACCTATGATATGAGAATCTGCCATGGAGAGATGCATATAGGGAGTGGAAGTGCTGAAACTGAGAGATGTGTGAGAAGTTGCAGGGATAGAGCCATGTAAGCATGTTGAAACTGAAGCCCCATGTGTCTGAGACAGCTACAGAGTTTCCTGTTTGCCCTCTTGGGTTTCCTGCTATGATCTAATGTACACATTTCTCACTATTGAAATAGGATTGTGTATCCTGTGCTATTATATACTGGAAAGACACAAAATGTTATCTGATATCACAATATGTGGCAGTCAAGAGATTGCTTAGAGTGTCAAATAAATCTTTGAACTTTTGAAGAGTTTAGGGACTGTTACAGATTATACAGATCATTGAATTTAGACTGCATATTTTTTCTATTGTTTTATTAGATATGCTCTTTATTTACATTTCAAATGTTATCCCCTTTCCTAGTTACCCTTCCCCCTCCCCCTGCTCCCCAACCCACCTACTCCTGCTTCCTGGCCTAGGCATTTCCCCATACTGGGGCAAAGCACCTTCACAGGACCAAGAGGCTCTCCTCCCATTGACTAGGCCATCCTCTGCTACATATGCAACTAAAGCCAAGAGTCCCTCCATGTGTTTTCTTTGATTGGTGGCTTAGTCCCAGGGAGCTCTGGGTTTGCCAGTTAGCTCATATTGTTGTTCCTCCTAGGGGGCTGCAAACCCCTTCAGCTTTGGGTACGGTCGCTAGCTCCTTCACTGGGGACCCTGTGATCTGTCTAATGGATGACTGTGATCATCCACTTCTGTATTAGTCAGGCACTGGCAGAGCCTCTCAGGATTCAGCTTTATCAGGCTCCTGTCAGAAAAATCTTGTTGGCACCTGCAATAGTGTCCGGGTTTGGTGGTTGTTTATATGATGGATCCCTAGATGGGTATTTTCTGGATGGTCATTCCTTCAGTCTCTGCTCCGAATTTCATCTCTAACTCATTCCATGGGTATTTTGTTCCCCCTTCTAAGGATCAAAGTATCCACACTTTGGTCTTCCTTCTTGATTATCATGTGTTTTGGAAATACTAGGATATTCTGAGCTTCTGGGCTAATATCAACTTATCACTGAGTGCATTGTTCTTTTGTGATTGGGTTACCTCACTTAGGATTATATGCTCCAGATACATCCATTTGACTAAGAATTTCATGAATTCATTGTTTCTAATAGCTGAGTAGTACTCCATTGTGTAAATGTACCACATTTTCTGTATCCATTTCTCTGTTGAGGGACATCTGGGTTCTTTCCAGCATCTGGCTATTATAAATAAGGCTACCATGAACATAGTGGAGCATATGTCCTTATTACAAGTTGGAGCATCCTCTGGGTATATGCCCAGGAGTAGTATAGCTAGATCTTTGGTAGAACTATGCCCAACTTTCTGAGGAATAGCTAAACTGACTTCAAGAGTGGTTGTACCAGCTTGCAATCTCACCAGCAGTGGAGGAGTGTTTCTCTTTCTTCACATCCTTGCCAGCATCTGCTGTCACCTGAGTTTTTGATCTTAGCCATTCTGACAGGTGTGAGCTGGAATCTCAGGGTTGTTTTGATGTGCATTTTCCTGATGATTAAGGATACTGAACATCTTTTATGTTCTTCTGAACCATTCAGAATTCCTCAGTCAAAAATTCTTTGTTTGGCTCTGTACCCCATTTTTTTTAAATAGGGTCATTTGGTTTTCTGGAGTCCAACTTCTTGAGTTTTTTATATTTAGTAGATATTAGCCCCCTATTGGATTTAGGATTGGTAAAGATCTTTTCCCAATCTGTTGGTTGCTGTATTGTCTTATTGACAGTGTCCTTTGCTTTACGAAGCTTTGCAATTCAATGAGGCCCCATTTGTCCATTCTTGATCTTACAGCACAGCCATTGCTGTTCTACTCAGTAATTTTTCCCCTGTACCCATATCTTTAAGGCTCTTCCCCACTTTCTCCTCTATAAGTTTCGGTGTCTCTGGTTTTATGTGGAGTTCCTTGATCCACTTAGACTTGAGCTTTGTACAAGGAGATAAGAATGGATCAATTTGCATTCTTCTACATGCTAACCACCAGTTCAGCCAGCACCATTTTTTGAAAATGCTGTCTTTTTTCCACTGAATGGTTTTAGCTCCTTTGTCATAGATCAAATGACCATAGGTGTGTGGGTTCATTTCCGGGTCTTTAATTCTATTCCATTGATCTACCTGTCTGTCGCTGTACCAGTACCATGCAGTTTTTATCACAACTGCTCTATAGTACGCTTGAGGTCAGACATGGTGATTCCCCCAGAGGTTCTTTTATTGTTGAGAATAGTTTTTGCTATCCTAAGTTTTTTATTATTCCAGATGAATTTGCAAATTGCCCTTTCTAACTCTGTGAAGAATTGAGTTGGGATTTTGATGGGGATTGCATTGAATCTGTAGATTGCTTTCGGAAGGATAGCCATTTTTACTATATTAATCCTACCAATCTATGAACATGGGAGATCTTTCCATCTTCTGAGATCTTCTTTAATTTCTTTCTCAGAGACTTGAAGTTCTTATCATACAGATCTTTCACTTCCTTAGTTAGAGTCACGCCAAGGTATTTTATATTATTTGTGACTATTGTGAAGGGTGTTGTTTCCCTAATTTCTTTCCTAGCCTGTTTATCCTTTGTGTATAGAAAGGCCACTGATTTGTTTGAGTTAATATTGTATCTAGCTACTTCACTGAAGCTGTTTATCAAGTTTAGGAGTTCTCTAAACTCACTTATATATACTATCATATCACCTGCAAATAGTGATATTTTAACTTCTTCCTTTCCTATTTGTATCGCTTTGATCTCCTTTTGTTGTCTAATTGTTCTGGCGAGGACTTCAGGGACTATACTGAATAGGCATGGAGGGAGGGAACATCCTCATCTAGTCACTGATTTTAGTGGAATTGCTTCAAGTTTCTCTCCATTTAGATTGATGTTGGCTACTCGTTTGCTCTATATTGCTTTTATTATGTTTAGGTTTGGGCCTTGAACTCCTGATCTTTTCAAGACTTTATCATGACTGTGTGTTGGATTTTGTCAAATGCTTTCTCACCATCTAATGAGATGATCATGTGGTTTTTGTCTTTAAGTTTGTTTATATAGTGGATAACGCTGATGGATTTCTGTATATTGATCTATCCCTGCATCCCTGGGATGAAGCCTACTTGATCAAGATGGATGATCATTTTGATGTGTTCTTGGATTCGTTTTGGGAGGATTTTATTGAGTATTTTTGCATCGGTATTCATGAGAGAAATTGGTCTATAGTTCTCTTTCTTTTTTGGGTCTTTATGTGGTTTAGGTATCAGAGTAATTGTGGCTTCATAGAATGAATTGGGTAGGGTACCTTCTGTTTCTATTTTGTGAAACAGTTTGAGAATTATTGGAATTAGGTCTTCTCTGAAGGTTATATAGAACCCTGCCCTAAACCCATCTGGTCCTGGGCTTTTTTTTTGTTGTTGTTGGGAGATTATTAATGACTGCTTCTATTTCTTTAGGGCATATGGAACTGCTTAGATCATTAATCTGATCCTGATTTAACTTTGGTACCTGGTATCTGTCTAGAAATTTGTCCATTTCATCCAGGTTTTCCAGTTTTGTTCAGTATAGCCTTTTGTAGTAGGATCTGATGATGTTTTGGATTTCCTCGGATTCTGTTGTTATGTCTCCCTTTCATTTCTGATTTTGTTAATTAGGAGACTCTCCCTGTGCCCTCTAGTGAGTTTGGCTAAGGGTTTATCAATCTTGTTGATTTTCTCAAAGAACCAGCTCCTGGTTTGGTTGATTCTTTGTAAAGTTCTTTTTGTTTCTATTTGGTTGATTTCAGCCCTGAGTTTGATTATTTCCTGCCATCTGCTCCTCTTGAGTGAAATTGCTTCCTTTTGTTCTAGAGCATTTAGGTGTGCTGTCAAGCTGCTAGTGTATGCTCTCTCCAGATTCTTTTTGGAGGCACTCAGAGCTATGAGTTTTCCTCTTAGGAAAGCTTTCTTTGTGTCCCATAAGTTTGGGTGTGTTGTGGCTTTATTTTCATTAAACTCTAAAAGTCTTTAACGTCTTTCTTATTTCTTCCTTGAGCAAGTTATCATTGAATAGACTGTTGCTCAGCTTCCACATGTATGTGGGCTTTCTATTATTTATTTTGTTATTGAAGATCAGCCTTAGTTCGTGGTGATCTGATAGGATGCATGAGATTATTTCAATATTTTTGTATCTGTTAAGGCCTGTTTTGTGACCAATTATATGGTCAGTTTTAGAGAAGGTACCCTGAGGTGCTCAGAAAAAGATATATCCTTTTGTTTTAGGATAAAATGTTCTATAAATATCAGTTAAATCCATTTGTTTCATAATTTCTGTTAGTTTCACTGTGTCTCTGTTTAGTTTCTGTTTCCAAAGATCTATCCACTGATGAGAGTGGGGTGTTGAAGTCTCCCATTATTATTATTTTTTTATTATTGTTTTTTTTAATTAGGTATTTTCCTCGTTCACATTTTCAATGTTATCCCAAAGGTCCCCCATACCCACCCCCCCAATCCCCTACCCAACCACTGCCCCTTTTTGGCCCTGGCGTTCCCCCGTACTGGGGCATACAAAGTTTGCAAGTCCAATGGGCCTCTCTTTGCAGTGATGACCGACCAGGCCATCTTTTGATACATATGCAGCTAAAGACAAGAGCTCCCGGGTACTGGTCAGTTCATATTGTTGTTCTACCTATAGGGTTGCAGCTCCCCCCAGCTCCTTGGTAATTTCTCCAGCTCCTCCATTAGGGGCCGTGTGACCCATCCAATAGCTGACTGTGATCATCCACTTCTGTGTTTGCTAGGCCCCGGCATAGTCTCACAAGAGACAGCTATATCTGGGTCCTTTCAGCAAAATCTTGCTAGTGTATGCAATGGTGTCAGCATTTGGAAGCTGATTATAGGATGGATCCCTGCATATTGCAATCACTAGATGGTCCATCCTTTCGTCAGAGCTCCAAATTTTGTCTCTGTAACTCCTTCTATGGGTGTTTTGTTCCCATTTCTAAGAAAGGGTAAAGTGTCCACACTTTGTCTTCGTTGTTCTTGAATTTCATGCGTTTGGCAAGTTGTATCTTATATCTTGGGTATCCTAAGTTTCTGGGCTAATATCCACTTATCAGTGAGTACATATTGTGCGAGTTCCTTTGTGATTGGGTTACCTCACTCAGGATGATACCCTCCAGGTCCATCCATTTGCCTAGGAATTTCATAAATTCATTTTTTTAATAGCTGAGTAGTATTCCATTGTGTAAATGTACCACATTTTCTGTATCCATTCCTCTGTTGAGGGGCATCTGGGTTCTTTCCAGCTTCTGGCTATTGTAAATAAGGCTGCTATGAACATAGTGGAGCATGTGTTCTTCTTACCGGTTGGGACATCTTCTGGATATATGCCCAGGAGAGGTATTGCGGGATCCTCCGGTAGTACTATGTCCAATTTTCAGAGGAACCACCAGACTGATTTCCAGAGTGGTTGTACAAGCTTGTAATCCCACCAACAATGGAGGAGTGTTCCCCTTTCTCCACATCCTTGCCAGCATCTGCTGTCACCTGAGTTTTTGATCTTAGCCATTCTGACTGGAGTGAAGTGGAATCTCAGTGTTGTTTTGATTTGCATTTCCCTGATGATTAAGGATGTTGAACATTTTTTCAGGTGCTTCTCTGCCATTCGGTATTCCTCAGGTGAGAATTCTTTGTTTAGCTCTGAGCCCCATTTTTTAATGGGGTTATTTGATTTTCTGGATTCCACCTTCTTGAGTTCTTTATCTATATTGGATATTAGTCCCCTATCCAATTTGGGATAGGTAAAGATCCTTTCTTAATCTGTTGGTGGCCTTTTTGTCTTATTGACGGTGTATTTTGCTTTGCAGAAGCTTTGCAATTTTATGAGGTCCCATTTATCGATTCTTGATCTTACAGCACAAGCCATTGCTGTTCTATTCAGAAATTTTCCCCCTGTACCCATATCTTCGAGGCTTTTCCCTACTTTCTCCTCTATAAGTTTCAGTGTCTCTGGTTTTATGTGGAGTTCCTTAATCCACTTAGATTTGACCTTAGTACAAGGAGATAGAAATGGATCAATTCGCATTCTTCTACATGATAACCGCCAGTTGTACCAGCACCATTTGTTGAAAATGCTGTCTTTTTTCCACTGGATGGTTATAGCTCCCTTGTCAAAGATCAAGTGACCATAGGTGTGTGGATTCATCTCTGGGTCTTCAATTCTATTCCATTGGTCTACTTGTCTGTTACTATACCAGTACCATGCAGTTTTGATCACAATTGCTCTGTAGTACAGTTTTAGGTCCGGCATGGTGATTCCACCAGAGGTTCTTTTATCCTTGAGAAGAGTTTTTGCTATCCTCAGTTTTTTGTTATTCCAGATGAATCTGCTGATTGCCCTTTCTAATTCGTTGAAGAATTGAGTTGGAATTTTGATGGGGATTGCATTGAATCTGTAGATTGCTTTTGGGAAGATGGCCATTTTTACAATGTTGATCCTGCCAATCCATGAGCATGGGAGATCTTTCCATCTTCTGAGATCCTCTTTAATTTCTTTCTTTAGAGACTTGAAGTTCTTATCATACAGATCTTTCACTTCCTTAGTTAGAGTCACGCCAAGGTATTTTATATTATTTGTGACTATTGAGAACGGTGTTGTTTCCCTAATTTCTTTCTCAGCCTGTTTATTCTTTGTTTATAGAAAGGCCATTGACTTGTTTGAGTTAATTTTATATCCAGCTACTTTATTGAAGCTGTTTGTCAGGCTTAGGAGTTCTCTGGTGGAATTTTTAGGGTCACTTATATATACTATCATATCATCTGCAAAAAGTGATATTTTGACTTCTTCCTTTCCAATTTGTATCCCCTTGGTCTCCTTTTGTTGTCTAATTGCTCTCGCTAGGACTTCAAGTACAATGTTGAATAGGTAGGGCGAGAGTGGACAGCCTTGTCTAGTCCCTGATTTTAGTGGGGACCCAGCTTCTCACCATTTACTTTGATGTTGGCTATTGGTTTGTTGTAGATTGCTTTTATCATGTTTATGTATGGGCCTTGAATTCCTGATCTTTCCAAGACTTTTATCATGAATGGATGTTGGATTTTGTCAAATGCTTTCTCAGCATCTAACGAGACGATCATGTGGTTTTTGTCTTTGAGTTTGTTTATATACTGGATTACATTGATGGATTTCCGTATATTGAACCATCCCTGCATCCCTGGGATGAAACCTAGTTGGTCAGGATGGATGATTGTTTTGATGTGTTCTTGGATTCGGTTAGCAAGAACTTTATTGAGGATTTTTGCATCGATATTCATAAGAGAAATTGGTCTGAAGTTCTCTATCTTTGTTGGGTCTTTTTGTGGTTTAGGTATCAGAGTAATTGTGGCTTCATAGAATGAGTTGGGTAGAGTACCTTCCATTTCTATTTTGTGGAATAGTTTGTGAAGAACTGGAATTAGGTCTTCTTTGAAGGTCTGATAGAACTCTGCACTAAACCCATCTGGTCCTGTGCTTTTTTTGGCTGGGAGACTATTAATGACTGCTTCTATTTCTTTAGGGGATATAGGACTGTTGAGATCATTAACCTGATCTTGATTTAGCTTTGGTACCTGGCATCTGTCTAGAAACTTGTCCATTTCATCCAGGTTTTCCAGTTTTGTTGAGTATAGCCTTTTGTAGAAGGATCTGATGGTGTTTTGAATTTCTTCAGGATCTGTTGTTATGTCTTTCTTTTCATTTCTGATTTTGTTAATTAGTATGCTTTCCCTGTGCCCTCTAGTGAGTCTGGGTAAGGGTTTATATATCTTGTTGATTTTCTCAAAACCAGCTCCTTGATTGGTTGATTCTTTGAACAGTTCTTCTTGTTTCCACTTGGTTGATTTCACCCCTGAGTTTGATTATTTCCTGCCTTCTACTCCTCTTGGGTGAATTTGCTTCCTTTTCTTCTAGATCTTTTAGGTGTGTTGTCAAGCTGCTAATGTGTGCTCTCTCTAGTTCCTTTTTGGAGGCACTCAGAGCTATGAGTTTTCCTCTTAGGAATGCTTTCATTGTGTCCCATAGGTTTGGGTATGTTGTGGCTTCATTTTCATTAAACTCCAAAAAGTCCTTAATTTCTTTCTTTATTCTTTCCTTGACCAAGGTATCATTGAGAAGAGTGTTGTTCAGTTTCCACGTGAATGTTGGCTTTCTATTATTTATTTTGTTATTGAAGATCAGCCTTAGTCCATGGTGATCTGATAGGATGCATGGGACAATTTCAATATTTTTGTATATGTTGAGGCTTGTTTTGTGACCAATTATGTGGTCAATTTTAGAGAAGGTACCATGAGGTGCTGAGAAGAAGGTATATCCTTTTGTTTTAGGATAAAATGTTCTGTAGATATCTGTTAAGTCCATTTGTTTCATCACTTCTGTTAGTTTCACTGTGTCCCTGTTTAGTTTCTGTTTCCATGATCTGTCCATTGGTGAAAGTGGTGTGTTGAAGTCTCCCACTATTATTGTGTGAGGTGCAATGTGTGCTTTGACCTTACTAAAGTTTCTTTAATGAATGTGGCTGCCCTTGTATTTGGAGCATAGATATTCAGAATTGAGAGTTCCTCTTGGAGGATTTTACCTTTGATGAGTATGAAGTGCCCCTCCTTGTCTTTTTTGATGACTTTGGGTTGGAAGTCAATCTTATCAGATATTAGGATGGCTACTCCAGCTTGTTTCTTCAGACCATTTGCTTGGAAAATTGTTTTCCAGCCTTTCATTCTGAGGTAGTGTCTATCTTTTTCTCTGAGATGAGTTTCCTGTAAGCAGCAAAATGTTGGGTCCTGTTTGTGTAGCCATACTGTTAGTCTATGTCTTTTTATTGGGGAATTGAGACCATTGATATTAAGAGATATTAAGGAAAAGTAATTGTTGCTTCCTGTTATTTTTGTTGTTAAAGTTGGCATTCTGTTCTTGTGGCTGTCTTCTTTTAGTTTTGTTGAGATATTATCTTCTTGTTTTTTCTAGGGCGTGGTTCCCGTTCTTGTATTGGTTTTTTTCTGTTATTATCCTTTGAAGGGCTGGATTCGTGGAGAGATAATGGGTGAATTTAGTTTTGTCGTGGAATACTTTGGTTTCTCCATCTATGGTAATTGAGAGTTTGGCCGGGTATAGTAGCCTGGGCTGGAATTTGTGTTCTCTTAGTGTCTGTATAACATCTGTCCAGGCTCTTCTGGCTTTCATAGTCTCTGGTGAAAAATCTGGTGTAATTCTGATAGGCTTGCCTTTATATGTTACTTGACCTTTTTCCCTTACTGCTTTTAGTATTCTATCTTTATTTAGTGCATTTGATGTTCTGATTTTTATGTGTTGGGAGGAATTTCTTTTCTGGTCCAGTCTATTTGGAGTTCTGTAGGCTTCTTGTATGTTCATGGGCATCTCTTTCTTTAGATTTGGGAAGTTTTCTTCAATAATTTTGTTGAAGATGTTTGCTGGTCCTTTGAGTTGAAAATCTTCATTTTCATCCACTCCTATTATGCGTAGGTTTGGTCTTCTCATTGTGTCCTGGATTTCCTGGATGTTTTGAGTTAGGATCTTTTTGCATTTTGTATTATCTTTGATTGTTGTGCCGATGTTCTCTATGGAATCTTCTGCACCTGAGATTCTCTCTTCCATCTCTTGTATTCTGTTGCTGATGCTGGCATCTATGGTTCCAGATTTCTTTCCTAGGGTTTCTATCTCCAGCGTTGCCTCACTTTGGGTTTTCTTCATTGTGTCTACTTTCCTTTTTAGGTCTAGTATGTTTTTGTTAATTTCCATCATCTGTTTGGATGTGTTTTCCTGTTTTTCTATAAGGACTTCTACCTGTTTGGTTGTGTTTTCCTGTTTTTCTTTAAGGACTTGTAACTCTTTAGCAGTGTTCTTCTGTATTTTTTTAAGTGAGTTATTAAATTCCTTCTTGATGTCTTCTACCATCATTATGAGATATGCTTTTAAATCCAGGTCTACCTTTTCAGGTGTGTTAGGATGCCCTGGACTGGGCGAAGTGGGCGTTCTGGGTTCTGATGGTGGTGAGTGGTCCTGGTTTCTGTTAGTAGGATTCTTACGTCTACCTTTCGCCATCTGGCAATCTCTGGAGTTAGTTGTTATAGTTGTCTTTGTTTAGAGATTGTTCCTCTGTTGATTTTGTTACCCTCTATCAGCAGACGTGGGAGACTAGCTCTCTCCTTTGAGTTTCAGTGGTCAGAGCAGTCTCTGCAGGCAAGCTCTCCTCTTTCAGGGAAGGTGCACAGTTATCTGGTGTTTGGAACTCCTCCTTGCTGAAGATGAAGGCCCAAAACAGGATCTTTCCCAGAAGCTGTGTTGCTTTGGCCAGGAAGGTGGCCGGTTGTCTGGAGCCGAAGATGGCGCCGCCTCAGAAGCTCTGTGGCTCTCGCCTGTCCCAGAAACGGCTGGCCTCTGTATTCCACACCCTCACCCGTGCAGCCTGCCCTCCTCAGAGTCCCGGAGCCAAGGAGGCTCCCACCGGGGCCTGAGGCAGAAACCTCTCAGGCTGGGCGGACCCCTGTGCTCTCACCAGGAAGGTGGCCGGTTGTCTGGAGCCGAAGATCTTGCAGCTCTAAGTCTCCCATTATTGTTGTGTGCGGTTCAATTTGTGTTTTTAGCTTTAATAACATTTCTTTAATGAATGTGGTGGATGCCCTTGCATTTGGGGCATAGCTGTTCAAAATTGTGAGTTCATCTTAGTAAATTTTATCTTTGAAGAGTATGAAGTGTCCCTCCTTATCTTTTTTGATAACTTAGGTTTACAGTTGATTTTATTCGATATTAGTATGGCTACTCCAGCTTGTTTCTTGGGACCATTTGCTTGGAAAATTGTTTTCCAGCCTTTTACTCTGAGGTAGTGTCTGTCCTTGTCACTGAGTTGGGTGTCCTGTACGCAGCAAAATGTTGGGTCCTGTTTATGTAACCAGTCTGTTACACTATGTTTTTTTGTTGGTAAGTTGAGTCCTTTGATATTAAGAGATATTAAGGAAAAGTCATTGTTGCTTCCTGTTATTTTCTCGTTACAGTTGAAATTTTATTCATGTGTATCTTAGTTAGGGTTTCTGTTCCTGCACAAACTTCATGACTAGGAAGCAAGTTGGGGAGGAAAGGGTTTATTCAGCTTACACTTCCATACTGCTGTTCATCACCAAAGGAAGTCAGGACTGGAACTCAAGCAGGTCAGGAAGCAGGAGCTGATGCAGAGGCCATGGAGGAATGTTCTTTATTGGCTTGCTTCCCCTGGCTTGCTCAGCCTGCTCTCTTATAGAACCAAGACTACCAGCCCAGAGATGGTCCCACCCACAAGGGGCCTTTCTCCCTTGATCACTAATTGAGAAAATGCCCCACAGCTGGATCTCATGGAGCCACTTCCCGAACTGAAGCTCCTTTCTTTGTGATAACGCCAGTCTGTGTCAAGTTGACACACAAAATCAGCCAGTACAATTGACCCCTTGTCAACTTGACACACAAACACATCACTATTAAGCCTCAACCCTTACATTCTTATTCATCCCCAAGATCTAAATAACTTTAACTGTCCCAAAGTCTTTACATTTTAAAAGTTCAATCCCTTTAAAATGTCCAGTATCTTTTAAAATTCAAAGTCTCTTAACTGTGGGCTCCACTAAAATGTTTTCTTCCTTCAAGAGGGAAAAATATCAGGGCACAGTCATAATCAAAAGCAAAACTTAAACTCCAACTGTCCAATGTCTGGGCTCCTCCAAGGGCTTGGGTCACTTCTCCAGCCCTGTCCTTTGTAGCACACACCTTGTCTTCTAGGCTCCAGCTGCCTGTTACTCCACTGCTGCTGCTGTTCTTGGTGGTCATCTCATGGTACTGGCATCTCCAAACACTGCTGTCTTCTGCTGTAACTAGACTTCACCAACAGCCTCTCATAGGTTCTCTTCATGGTGCCAAGCCTCAACTCCTTTGCATGACCCCTTCTGTCCTGGGCCATCAATTGCAACTGAGGCTGCACCTTCACCAATGGCCTTCCATGGCCTCTCACAGTGCCGAGCCTCAGCTACTCTGTGTGACCCCTTCATGCCTTCAAAACCAGTACCATCTGGGTAACTCTTACACATTTCTAAAGTCTAGCCACAGCACAAGGTACAACCTTGGTTATCTCTGGAACACAGCCTCTGTGCTCTCAGAAAACACTTCCCAGAAGATGTCACCTCAATGAAGCTGGTCTCTTCTTAATCACCGCTAATTTCTTAACTCCAGCTAACCAGCTAACCAGCGTCAATAGTCCCAGTAACACCAAGTTTTCACTTTAGTAGTTCTGGTATCTTGTTAATCACAGCTGATTCTTCAGCCCCAGCTAACCAAAACTACAGAATCTTCACAATCCAAAATAGCAATGGCCCTGAAAAGAGTCTTTAATTTTCCCTCTGAAATTTCACAAGCCACACCTCCATTTTCTGCACTGTTCTGAACATTATCTTCCAAGCTCCTACACAACATCAGGCAGAGCTCTTAACACCAAATGGATCTTCTAGCCCAAAGTTCCAAAGTTCTTCTACAGTCCTCCCCAAAACATGGTCAAGTTGTCACAGGAATACCCCACTCTTCTGGTACCAATTTGTCTTAGTCAGGGTTTCTATTCCTGCACAAACATCATGACCAGGAAGCAAGTTGGGGAGGAAAGGGTTTATTCAGCTTACACTTCCATACTGCTGTTCATCACCAAAGGAAGTCAGGACTGGAACTCAAGCAGGTCAGGAAGCAGGAGCTGATGCAGAGGCCATGGAGGAATGTTCTTTATTGGCTTGCTTCCCCTGGCTTGCTCAGCCTGCTCTCGAATAGAACCAAGACTACCAGCCCAGAGATGGTCCCACCCACAAGGGGCCTTTCTCCCTTGATCACTAATTGAGAAAATGCCCCACAGCTGGATCTCATGGAGCCACTTCCCGAACTGAAGCTCCTTTCTTTGTGATAACGCCAGTCTGTGTCAAGTTGACACACAAAATCAGCCAGTAAAATGTGGTTATCTTCTCTTAGGTTTGTTGAAAGATTATTTTCTTGCTTTTTCTAGAGCATAGTTTCTCTTCTTGTGTTGGGGTTTTCCCTTTATTATCCTTTGAATGGGTGGATTTGTGGAAAGATGTTGTATAAATTTGTTTTTGTCATTGGATACCTTGGCTTCTCCATCTATGGTAATGGAGAGTTTTGCTGGGTATAGTATCCTGGGCTGGCATTTGTGCTGTCTTAGGGTCTGTATGAAATCTGCCCAGGATCTTCTGGCTTTCATAGTCTCTGGCAAGAAGTCAGGTGTAATTCTGATAAGTCTGCCTTTATATGTTACTTGACCTTTTTCCCTTACTGCTTTTACTATTCTTTCTTTGTTTAGTGCATTTGGTGTTTTGATTATTATGTGACAGGATGAATTTCTTTTCTGGTCCAATCTATTTGGTACTCTGTAGGCTTCTTGTATCTTCATGGGCATCTCTTTCTTTAAGTTGGCGAAGTTTTCTTCCATGATTTTGTTGAAGATATTTACTGGCCCTTTAAGTTGTAAATCTTTCTTCTCTAACCTATTTATCTAACCTATTTGGTCTTCTCATTGTGTCCTGGATTTCCTGGATGTTTTGGGTTAGGAGCTTTTTGCATTTCTCATTTTCTTTGATTGTTGTGTCAATGTTTTCTATGGTAGCTTCTGCACCTGAGCTCTTCTCTCTCTTGTATTCTGTTTGTTATGTTTGCATCTATGGCTCCTGACTTCATTTTTAGGTTTTCTTTTTCCAGAGTTTCTCCCTTAGTGATTTTTTTTTATTGTTTCTACTTCCAGTTTTTGATCCTGGATCGTTTTGTTCAATTTTTTCACCTTTTTAGATATGTTCTCCTGTATTTCTTTAAGGGAGTTATTGTCCTTATAGTCCTCCATCATGATCATGGGAAGTGACTTTAGATTCATATCTTGCTTTTCTTGTGTGATGGTATATCCAGGACTTGCTATGGTGGGAGAGTTGGATTCTGATAATGCCAAGTAACCTTGGTATCTGGTGTTTCTGTTCTTATGCTTGCCTCCAGCCATCTGATTATCTCAAGTTCTCCCTGCCCTCGATATATCTGATTGGAACCTGTCCTTCCTGTAATCCCAGTTGAGTCAGAACTTCTAAGAGTTCAGCTTTCTTTGTGATCCTGGGATTCTGGGATCTTGTGATGCTGAGATTCTAGGTGTGTCAGAGTTCTTGGCAGTCAAGCTTCCTCTGAGACCCTTAGATCCTGGTGTGACCAAGCCCCTGGGATCCTGGGATCCTAAGATCCTGGTTGTGTTAGATTGCCTGGAAGTGGTGTCTCCTTTGGGGACCATGGGTCTGTCCACTGATTTTGAAACCAAGGTAGACCAGTGCTGACCTGAAGGAACCTGAGCTCTTGCGCGCACCTGATTTGCCAGCAAAAAACGATGCTGAAACAGGATCCTTCTGCACACGTTTATTGGGAGAGCTTGATTGCAGAGGTGAAGAGACCCCAAGCCCAGAATTGGTGCTGCTTATATAGGCCTAGGAGTGACGTGTCCATACCTGATTGATTATGCTACAAGTACCTCATTAATATGCGTCGGGCCAGGCAGTGACTGCAAAAAACTCTTATGCACATGCGCACATTGGTTGTTTACCCATATTCATGGGTGTCGGCTTATTGAAACCAGCGCCATCTTGTAATGGCATTTGCGGTTCCCCACACTGAGCCACTGCTCAGGCGGGGTTCTTGCGTCTGTGTCCCAACTGGTCCCAGGCACGGTAATGTTGGAACAGATGTTGTGTTCTACTCACCAGTGATCCTAAGATCCTGGGTGTGCTAGGGTGCCTGAGGGGTGGAGAGTCCTCTGGGGACCATGGGACTGTCCACCGAGTTCAGGCCCAAGTTGGCCTGGCATTGGCACCAACCGGAAGGCATATATTTTCGTGAAATGATGATGATGAGCCTATAGTGACCAGAATTACAGTGTAGTTGATTGACTCATAAAAGCTCCTACATAGTATGATGACTATGAACACTAGTCTCTCCTCTGTGGCTTTTTTGAGGACCTTAGGGAATGATTTGTAGAGAAGCCTTTCAATTACAAAATGGGGATGTTATTTGAGTACCTATACACTCACTCATACCTTTTCCTTTTCTTTGTGTCCACTCTGTTGTTGTTGAAACTCATCAGTCAGCTTCCTTCTTCTGCCATCATGTCCTGACCATTAAAGACTCTATCCATAAGTCACAAAGATACTGTAGAAGTAATTGTTATTCAATGCTATGCTACTTTGCTAGAATGATATTTTTTGTATTTTTTAATATGTATTTTTGTCTGTTTTTCATATCGAAGACAAAGTATCTCTGTGTAGCCCTGGTTGTCCTGAAAATAGGAGTTATGAATTTGATAATCCATAAAACTCTGACTCCATAGTGATGGGAACAGATGTGGGCCAAAATGACTAGCTAGGTTTGTCTCTGTATTATTAGCTTATGAGCCTACAAGTTTTTGTACATGAAAGCATATACTGTAGTTATGACCTTCATCCACATCTGGAATTTTGAAATTTGGCAGACAATATATTAAATTTATCAGGATGTTTTATATTTATGACATTAAATCTACCTGGGTATTCCATTCGATAGCAAGTGTTGGCATTATTACTAGCTGTTTTGTTTGTTTTCAATTTTTTAAATAAATATGAGTATTTTCCATGTATGCATGAATATGTACATCATATGTTATGGCCTCATTCTCAAAGTATTCAGAATGTGGCCTCAGAACTCCTGAACTTGGTACAATGGGTAGTTATGGGCCTCCATGTAAATACTGGCAATTAACCTCAAGTTTTTGCAAAACTGGCAATACATCTAGTGAGCACCTCTCCTTGCCTATGTTGCTAATTCATGGTCAACATTTATACTGCTGATATTTTTTTTCTTTTTCTCTTTTTTTTATTATGTATTTTCTTCAATTACATTTCCAATGCTATCCCAAAAGTAACCCCCCCCACTCCCCTACCCACCCATTCCCATTTTTTGGCCCTGGCATTCCCCTGTACTGGGGCATATAACGTTTGCCTGACCAATGAGCCTCTCTTTCCAGTGATGGCCGACTAGGTCATCTTTTGATACAAATGCAGCTAGAGTCAAGAGCTCTCGGGTACTGGTTAGTTCATAATGTTGTTCCTCCGATAGGGTTGCAGATCTCTTTAGCTCCTTGGATACTTTCTCTAGCTCCTCCATTGGGGGCCCTGTGATCCATCCAATAGTTGACTGTGAGCATCCACTTCTGTGTTTGCTAGGCCCCGGCCTAGTCTCACAAGGGACAGCTATATCACCGTCCTTGCAACAAAGGCTTGCTAGTGTATGCAATGGTGTCATCGCTTGGAGGCTAATTATGGGATGAATCCCTGGATGTGGAAGTCTCTAGATGGACCATCCTTTTGTCTCAGCTCCAAACTTTGTCTCTGTAACTCTTTCCATGGGTGATTATTTCCAATTCTTTTTTTTTTTTTCATTTTTATTAGGTATTTAGCTCATTTACATTTCCAATGCTATACCAAAAGTCCCCCATACCCACCCACCCCCACTCCACTACCCACCCACTCCCCCTTTTTGGCCCTGGCGTTCCCCTGTACTGGGGCATATAAAGTTTGCGTGTCCAATGGTCCTCTCTTTCCAGTGATGGCCGACTAGGCCATCTTTTGATACATATGCAGCTAGAGTCAAGAGCTCCAGGGTACTGGTTAGTTCATAATGTTGTTCCACCTATAGGGTTGCACATCCCTTTAGCTCCTTGGGTACTTTCTCTAGCTCCTCCATTGGGAGCCCTGTGATCCATCCATTAGCTGACTGTGAGCATCCACTTCTGTGTTTGCTAGGCCCCAGCATAGTCTCACAAGAGACAGCTACATCTGGATCCTTTCGATAAAATCTTGCTAGTATATGCAATGGTGTCAGCGTTTGGATGCTGATTATGGGGTGGATCCCTGGATATGGCAGTCTCTACATGGTCCATCCTTTCATCTCAGCTCCAAACTTTGTCTTTGTAACTCCTTCCATGGGTGTTTTGTTCCCAATTCTAAGGAGGGGCATAGTGTCCACACTTCAGTCTTCATTCTTCTTGAGTTTCATGTGTTTAGCAAATTGTATCTTATATCTTGGGTATCCTAGGTTTGGGGCTAATATCCACTTATCAGTGAGCACATATTGTGTGAGTTCCTTTGTGAATGTGTTACCTCACTCAGGATGATGCCCTCCAAGTCCATCCATTTGCCTAGGAATTTCATAAATTCATTCTTTTTAATAGCTGAGTAGTACTCCATTGTGTAGATGTACCACATTTTCTGTATCCATTCCTCTGTTGAGGGGCATCTGGGTTCTTTCCAGCTTCTGGCTATTATAAATAAGGCTGCTATGAAGATAGTGGAGCATGTGTCCTTCTTACCAGTTGGGGCATCTTCTGGATATATGCCCAGGAGAGGTATTGCTGGATCCTCCGGTAGTACTATGTCCAATTTTTCTGAGGAACCGCCAGACTGATTTCCAGAGTGGTTGTACAAGCCTGCAATCCCACCAACAATGGAGGAGTGTTCCTCTTTCTCCACATCCACGCCAGCATCTGCTGTCACCTGAATTTTTGATCTTAGCCATTCTGACTGGTGTGAGGTGGAATCTCAGGGTTGTTTTGATTTGCATTTCCCTGATGATTAAGGATGTTGAACATTTTTTCAGGTGCTTCTCCGCCATTCGGTATTCCTCAGGTGAGAATTCTTTGTTCAGTTCTGAGCCCCATTTTTTAATGGGGTTATTTGATTTTCTGAAGTCCACCTTCTTGAGTTCTTTATATATGTTGGATATTAGTCCCCTATCTGATTTAGGATAGGTAAAGATCCTTTCCCAATCTGTTGTTGGTCTTTTTGTCTTATTGACGGTGTCTTTTGCCTTGCAGAAACTTTGGAGTTTCATTAGGTCCCATTTGTATATTCTCGATCTTACAGCACAAGCCATTGCTGTTCTGTTCAGGAATTTTTCCCCTGTGCCCATATCTTCAAGGCTTTTCCCCACTTTCTCATCTATAAGTTTCAGTGTCTCTGGTTTTATGTGAAGTTCCTTGATCCACTTAGATTTGACCTTAGTACAAGGGGATAAGTATGGATCGATTCGCATTCTTCTACACGATAACAACCAGTTGTGCCAGCACCAATTGTTGAAAATGCTGTCTTTCTTCCACTGGATGGTTTTAGCTCCCTTGTCGAAGATCAAGTGACCATAGGTGTGTGGGTTCATTTCTGGGTCTTCAATTCTATTCCATTGGTCTACTTGTCTGTTTCTATACCAGTACCATGCAGTTTTTATCACAATTGCTCTGTAGTAAAGCTTTAGGTCTGGCATGGTGATTCCGCCAGAAGTTCTTTTATCCTTGAGAAGACTTTTTGCTATCCTAGGTTTTTTGTTATTCCAGACAAATTTGCAAATTGCTCCTTCCAATTCGTTGAAGAATTGAGTTGGAATTTTGATGGGGATTGCATTGAATCTGTAGATTGCTTTTGACAAGATAGCCATTTTTACAATGTTGATCCTGCCAATCCATGAGCATGGGAGATCTTTCCATCTTCTGAGATCTTCTTTAATTTCTTTCTTCAGAGATTTGAAGTTTTTATCATACAGATCTTTCACTTCCTTAGTTAGAGTCACGTCGAGATATTTTATACTATTTGTGACTATTGAGAAGGGTGTTGTTTCCCTAATTTCTTTCTCAGCCTGTTTATTCTTTGTATAGAGAAAGGCCATTGACTTGTTTGAGTTTATTTTATATCCAGCTACTTCACCGAAGCTGTTTATCAGGTTTAGGAGTTCTCTGGTAGAATTTTTAGGGTCACTTATATATACTATCATATCATCTGCAAAAAGTGATATTTTGACTTCCTCTTTTCCAATTTGTATCCCCTTGATCTCCTTTTGTTGTCGAATTGCTCTGGCTAATACTTCAAGTACTATGTTGAAAAGGTAGGGAGAAAGTGGGCAGCCTTGTCTAGTCCCTGATTTTAGTGGGACTGCTTCCAGCTTCTCTCCATTTACTTTGATGTTGGCTACTGGTTTGCTGTAGATTGCTTTTATCATGTTTAGGTATGGGCCTTGAATTCCTGATCTTTCCAACACTTTTATCATGAATGGGTGTTGGATCTTGTCAAATGCTTTTTCTGCATCTAACGAGATGATCATGTGGTTTTTGTCTTTGAGTTTGTTTATATAATGGATTACATTGATGGATTTTCATATATTAAACCATCCCTGCATCCCTGGAATAAAACCTACTTGGTCAGGATGGATGATTGCTTTAATGTGTTCTTGGATTCGGTTAGCGAGAATTTTATTGAGGATTTTTGCATCGATATTCATAAGAGAAATTGGTCTGAAGTTCTCTATTGTTGGGTCTTTCTGTGGTTTAGGTATCAGAGTAATAGTGGCTTCATAAAATGAGTTGGGTAGAGTACCTTCTACTTCTATTTTGTGAAATAGTTTGTGGAGAACTAGAATTAGATCTTCTTTGAAGGTCTGATAGAACTCTGCACTAAACCCGTCTGGTCCTGGGCTTTTTTTGGTTGGGAGACTATTAATAACTGCTTCTATTTCTTTAGGTGATATGGGACTGTTTAGATGGTCAACTTGATCCTGATTCAACTTTGGTACCTGGTATCTGTCCAGAAATTTGTCCATTTTGTCCAGGTTTTCCAGTTTTGTTGAGTATAGCCTTTTGTAGAAGGATCTGATGGTGTTTTGGATTTCTTCAGGATCTGTTGTTATGTCTCCCTTTTCATTTCTGATTTTGTTAATTAGGATTTTGTCCCTGTGCCCTTTAGTGAGTCTAGCTAAGGGTTTATCTATCTTGTTGATTTTCTCAAAGAACCAACTCCTCGTTTGGTTAATTCTTTGAATAGTTCTTCTTGTTTCCACTTGGTTGATTTCACCCCTGAGTTTGATTATTTCCTGCCGTCTACTCCTCTTGGGTGAATTTGCTTCCTTTTTTTCTAGGGCTTTTAGATGTGTTGTCAAGCTGCTAGTATGTGCTGTCTCCCGTTTCTTCTTGGAGGCACTCAGAGCTATGAGTTTCCCTCTTAGAAATGCTTTCATTGTGTCCCATAGGTTTGGGTACGTTGTGGCTTCATTTTCATTAAACTCTAAAAAGTCTTTAATTTCTTTCTTTATTCCTTCCTTGACCAAGGTATCATTGAGAAGAGTGTTGTTCAGTTTCCACGTGAATGTTGGCTTTCCATTATTTATGTTGTTATTGAAGATTAGCCTTAGGCCGTGGTGGTCTGATAGGATACATGGGACAATTTCAATATTTTTGTATCTGTTGAGGCCTGTTTTGTGACCAAATATATGGTCAATTTTGGAGAAGGTCCCGTGAGGTGCTGAGAAGAAGGTATATCCTTTTGTTTTAGGATCAAATGTTCTGTAGATATCTGTCAGGTCCATTTGTTTCATAACTTCTGTTAGTTTCACTGTGTCCCTGTTTAGTTTCTGTTTCCACGATCTGTCCATTGAAGAAAGTGGTGTGTTGAAGTCTCCCACTATTATTGTGTGAGGTGCAATGTATGCTTTGAGCTTTACTAAAGTGTCTTTAATGAATGTGGCTGCCCTTGTATTTGGTGCGTAGATATTCAGAATTGAGAGTTCCTCTTGGAGGATTTTACCTTTGATGAGTATGAAGTGTCCCTCCTTGTCTTTTTTGATAACTTTGGGTTGGAATTCGATTTTATCCGATATTAAAATGGCTACTCCAGCTTGTTTCTTCAGACCATTTGCTTGGAAAATTGTTTTCCAGCCTTTCACTCTGAGGTAGTGTCTGTCTTTTTCCCTGAGATGGGTTTCCTGTAAGCAGCAGAATGTTGGGTCCTGTTTGTGTAGCCAGTCTGTTAGTCTATGTCTTTTTATTGGGGAATTGAGTCCATTGATATTAAGAGATATTAAGGAAAAGTAATTGTTGCTTCCTCTTATTTTTGTTGTTGCAATTGGCATTCTGTTCTTGTGGCTGTCTTCTTTTTGGTTTTTTGAGGGATTACTTTCTTGCTTGTTCTAGGGCGTGATTTCCGTCCTTGTATTGCTTCTTTTCTGTTATTATCCTTTGAAGGGCTGGATTCGTGGAAAGATAATGTGTGAATTTGGTTTTGTCGTGGAATACTTTGGTTTCTCCATCTATGGCAATTGAGAATTTGGCCGGGTATAGTAGCCTGGGCTGGCATTTATGTTCTCTTAGTGTCTGTATAACATCTGTCCAGGCTCTTCTGGCTTTCATAGTCTCTGGTGAAAAGTCTGGTGTAATTCTGATAGGTCTGCTTTTATATGTTACTTGACCTTTCTCCCTTACTGCTTTTAGTATTCTATCTTTATTTAGTGCATTTGATGTTCTGATTTTTACGTGTTGGGAGGAATTTCTTTTCTGGTCCAGTCTATTTGGAGTTCTGTAGGCTTCTTGTATGTTCATGGGCATCTCTTTCTTTAGATTTGGGAAGTTTTCTTCAATAATTTTGTTGAATATATTTGCTGGCCCTTTAAGTTGAAAATCTTCACTCTCATCAACTCCTATTATCCGTAGGTTTGGTCTTCTCATTGTGTCCTGGATTTCCTGGATGTTTTGAATTAGGATCTTTTTGCATTTTGTATTATTTTTGATTGTTGTGCCGATGTTCTCTATGGAATCTTCTGCACCTGAGATTCTTTCTTCCATCTCTTGTTCTGTTGCTGCTGCTCGCATCTATGGTTCCAGATTTCTTTCCTAGGGTTTCTATCTCCAGCGTTGCCTCACTTTGGGTTTTCTTTATTGTGTCTACTTCCCTTTTTAGGTCTAGTATGTTTTTGTTCATTTCCATCACCTGTTTGGATGTGTTTTCCTGTTTTTCTATAAGGACTTCTACCTGTTTGGTTGTGTTTTCCTGCTTTTCTTTAAGGACTTGTAACTCTTTAGCAGTGTTCTCCTGTATTTCTTTAAGTGAGTTATTAAAGTTCTTCTTGATGTCCTCTACCATCATCATGAGATATGCTTTTAAATCCGGGTCTAGCTTTTCGGTTGTGTTGGGGTGCCCAGGACTAGGTGGCGTGGGAGTGCTGCGTTCTGATGATGGTGAGTGGTCTTGATTTCTGTTAGTAGGATTCTTACGTTTGCCTTTTGCCATCTGGTATTCTCTGTAGTTGTGCAGGATACACTCGGCGGGGGCCTTGAACTAAGATGTCTGTGCAGTGCAGGGTACACTCGGCAGGGTCCCGGAACTAAGATGTCTGCTGCCAATGCTCAGGTAAAGAGTTCCTGCGCCGGGCAGGTCCCTATCCTCTGGCTGGGAAAATGGTCACCTGCCTGTACAGGATACACTTGGAGGAATCCCGGAACCAAGATGTCTGCTGCTGATGCTCAGGCAAAATACTCCCACGCCGGGCAGATCCCTGTCCTCTGGCTGGGAAAATGGCCAGCTCTCTGTGCAGGATACACTCGGCGGGGTCCCGGAATCGAGATGTCTGCTGCTGATGCTCAGGCAAAGCACTCCTGAGCCGGGCAGATCCCAATCCTCAGAATTCTTAAGATCGCGTGGCTGGTGTTGTGGGTATCTGGCGGTAGTCAGACGACTCTGCGCCCTAGCTACCCCGGTGCTGCTTGGACTAGAAGGGGCTTGTGCCCCTACTCAGACCGGGTTTTTGCTTCCCTGACTAATGCAGTCTCAAGTCCCACGCGATTGGGTTGGAGCAGATGCTGTGTTCCACTCACCAGAAGTCTTAAGATCACTTGGCGGGTGTTGTGGGTAGCTGGCGGTAGTCAGACGACTGTGCACCCTAGCTACCCGGTGCTGTTCGGACCGGAAGGGCACTGCTGATATTTTTATCTGTCCATTTATAACTGTTTAAACATACATTCCCTTTTAGTAAGATTTTATTATTATTACTGTTTAAACTGGCACTCTTTAGTTTTCTGGAAGGTGAATACACAGCGGAATGAATGTACAATTATTTGTATGAACTCCAGTAAAAAACTCTGAGGTCTACTTTTCTCTTTGTTTGATTGATTGATTGATTTGTTTGCAGGGCAATCAGTGTCTTAATATGTACCTCATGCTGTCCTAAAACTCATTGCTTAGAACTCATTGCTTAGACCGGGCTGGAATCTAGGTCAATGAGATACACTTCTGTCTACCTCCTGAGTGTTGGGGTTGCATGAGAGAATACACCAGCATCCTCATCATTTTTGTAGTTAGCAATCGATCATACAATTTATCTGATTTGTAGTCAGTACTGTTGATCTGTTTTCTTGTATGTCTTTATTGGCTGTTAGCTGCCATTTCTCTTGCAACTCTTTATCCTATCCAAGGGGTGCAAAAATGACACAGATGAACTTCATTTGTTACTGAGTTTCCTTATAAAATTAATTTGGAATTACCTAAGAGCATTTGTTTCAGGAAATAATTGGAGGAAGCACCAGAATTATATGAACGTATTCTCAATGAAGTATACATTTACAGTGTTGTCCGTATTACGCTTTCTCATGTACACATGTATGGAATATTTCAGGGTGTTGTGACCTATGATGATGTGCATGTGAACTTCACTCAGGAAGAGTGGGCTTTGCTGGATTCTTCTCAGAAGAATCTCTACAGAGATGTGATGCTGGAGACCTACAGGAATCTTGCTGCTATAGGTAAGACAGTGAATTTTTTTCACTTTTTAAAATATAGGGAGAAGTGTTTTTGTTTTTTTTTATTGGTGTTTCTTTTTGTAATCTCTGTTGAGAATGAGGAAGACCAAGGTGAATAAATCAAGCATGGTTCTAAGGTTTACTGAAGATAGTAATTTACATTTTGCCTAATTTCCAATAATATGACATACGTTCTCTGGCATTATATTTAGGCTACAGTTGGGAAGACCATAATCCTGAAGAACATTTTCAAAGTTCTAGAAGACATGGAAGGTAATCTGCATGTGGAAACTGATAAGAATGTCTCTGAATAAATTTTAAGGTGTCCTGCAAATTTTAAAGAAAAGTAACAGGGTGGGGGGAAAAAAGCACTGCTTTAAGTTATGGATGATCACTAAATTCTCACAAAACCATGTACACCAATGCCTGGTATCTAATTTGTGCTGCGCAGCATTCCTCTACGTGCAAAGACAAAGAAACAATGCCTTAACAGATCTCACCATTAGGACCACAGCCCAGTAGAGCTTATGCTGTAGAACTGCCAATCTGTTCAACCGACTACCACTCAGATATTGTAAAGGGTACACACATTCATTAGGTAATGAGCCTATGTCCAAAACCTTCTAAGAAGAAAATAGTCCACAGTAATGTTGGAATCACTCATATACTTGTAATAATGTAGCAAATTTATTGATAGGGACAGTTTATGAGAGTCAAGGATGTGTAGAGAAACCTTAATCCCTATACCACATGTGTATAAGGAAAAAAGGGCAAATTGTTTGAATGCAATGTAGAAACTCCTCACTTGCTGTTCTTCTTTTCATATTACTATCATATGTCACAATGGATACCAGCCATATTAATATAGGAATTTTGAAAGTAGCAACGAACCTCTTTCTCAACCAGAACAGTAATTAGAAGATACATAGTAGTCCCCACTTGGAGTAGCCTCTTTGAATGTGCTACAAGTTTACAAATAATTCAATTTCCAACTTTATTGGGGCTATGTACAAACTCATACTACAGAATATCCGCTATGAGTACTAAATGTGGAAATATTTCTGTTTGCCTAAGATCACTTTGCAAATGTATTATGACTCACAGTATAGGAAAATTAATGAATAGAATAAGTGTGATAAAGTTCTGGGTTCTTCCATTCTCTTCAAATATTTAACAAGCCTCTTACAGAAAAACGATGCTGTAAATGTGAGCCATTTAATCAATGCTCTTACATGACATGCATCTTCAAAGATGCATAACAGCCCATTGTGAAGGTGAACACCATGAATGTAAAATACTTATAATACCTTAATATCAGATTGCTCTTTATAATTTGACCAAATTTTAAAATTAATTTACACAGATAAAAAGACTCATGTGTAATGAATGTGAGAAGATTTCACATGTACCAATTATCTTTGCAGGCATGAAAAAAGTCATATTGAAGAGAAACCCTCTGAATTTACTCAATGTGGTAAAGTCTTTGCGTATCAGAGCCATCCTCAGGGGCATCAACAAATTCATACTGGAGAGAAACCCTATGAAGTTATTCAATATCTTGAGGCATTTGCATATCACAGTAGTCTCCAAATACATAAAAGAACACATGGTGGAGACAAACACTATAAGATTAATGAATGTGGTAAAGCCTTTGCATGTCACAATTCTCTTCAAAGGTATAAAAGAGTTCATACAGGTGAGAAACTTTATGAATGTAATCAATGTGGTACTGACTTTGCACAACACAGTCATCTTCAACAGCATGAAAGAATGCATACTGTTAAATGTAAGCAAAGTGGAAAAGACTTTGCATGTTATACTAATCTCCAAATATATCAAAGAACGCATACTGGAGAGAAACCTTATGAATGTATATTCTGTGATAAAACCTTTATACATCACAGTCATCTTGAAAGGCATGAAAGAATTCATACTGGAGAGAAACCCTATGAATGTAACCAATGTGGTAAAGCCTTTTCACAAAACAGCAGTCTCCAATTACATAAAAGAACACATACTGGAGAGAAACCCTATGAATGTAAGCAATGTGGTAAATCCTTTGCATGTCAGAGTGGTCTCCAACAGCATAAAAAAACACATCATGGAGAGAAATCTTATGAATGTAAACGATGTGGTAAAGCCTTTGCATGTCAAAGTGATCTGCAACAGCATAAAAGAACACATACTGGAGAGAAATCCTATGAATGTAACCAGTGTGATAAAGCCTTTGCTCTTCGCTGTCATCTTCGAAGGCATCAAAGAATTCATACTGTAGAGAAACCCTATAAATGTAATCAATGTGGTAAATTCTTTGCACAAAGCAACCATTTTGTACGACATAAAAGAACACATACTGGAGAGAAACCCTATGAATGTAATCAATGTGATAAAGCCTTTGCATGTCAAACTAGTCTCCTGTATCATAAAAGAACACATTCTGGAGAGAAACTCTATGTCTGTAATGAATGTGGCAAAGCCTTTGTACTTCAAAGTTATCTTCAGATACATAAAAGAACACATACTGGAGAGAAACCCTTTGGATGTGACCAGTGTGATAAGGCATTTGCACAAAACAGTCATCTCCTAACACATAAAAGAACACATACTGGAGAGAAACCCTATGAATGTGAGCAATGTGGCAAAGCCTTTGCAAGTAATAGTAATCTCCAAGTGCATAAAAAAACGCACACTGGAGAGAAACCCTATGAATGTAAGCAGTGTGGTAAAGCCTTTGGGTTTCAAAGTGGTCTGCAAAAGCATAAACGAACACATACTGGAGAGAAACCCTATGAATGTAATCAGTGTGATAAGGCATTTGCATGTCAAGCTAGTCTCCTGAATCATAAACGATCACACACTGGTGAGAAGCCATATGAATGTAGTGAATGTGGTAAAGCGTTTGTACTTCACAGTTATCTTCAAATACATAAAAGGATACATACTGGAGAGAAACCCTTTGAATGTGACCAATGTGATAAAGCCTTTGCTCGAAACACTCTTCTCCTAAAACATAAAAGAATACATACTGGGCAGAAACCCTATGGATGCAAGCAATGTGGCAAAGCCTTTGCAAATCACAGTAATCTCCAAGTGCATAAAAGAACACATACTGGAGAGAAGCCCTACGAATGTAAGCACTGTGGTAAACCCTTCAAGTGTCAAAGTGGTCTGCAGTATCATAAAAGAACACAACACATACAGGAGAGAAACCCTATGACTGTAATCAATGTGATCTAGTCTTGGCATGTCAGACATCTTCAGAGCACTAAAGAAACATTATTGTATAGAATCTCTGTGAGTATATTTAATATGGTGAAGCCTTTGTACATTTCTATCGTCTTCATCTTTATGTAAGAAATCCATACTGAAGGGAAACTGTGAATGTACACTAACTACATCAGATCAAGCCTTTTCATATTTCACAAGCCTTTGTCATCATGAAATAATTCATACTGGGGCAAAACTTGAATATATTTAATATGGTCAAACATTTGAACATTTCTGCCATCTTCATCATCATGAAAGTATTTCTCCTGGAGAGAAACTCTATGACTGTAATGGATTTGTGATATGTATAGCTGTCACACTAACATTCAGTTATAAAAGATTAGACAAAAAAAAGTGACAAGTGCCAACAATCCATTCAAGCATTACGATGTGATGTGCCTCTTTCTTTTGTCTGCACTTGCAAACACAGTAAACCTTGTTTATTTTGTTTGCACTTATATTCCTCAACAATTATATGAAATAGCTCATCCAGGTATAATGCTTTTTATTTTGAAAGATTTTGAGTAGGTATTGAAGGTTGTTCTATGTTTTGCAAATATATTTACAAAAGTGCTTTTTATGTTTCTGTAGTAAAACACTATGTCTAAAGCAGCTTATAAAAGAGGTTAACCTAGCTCAACCAAAATAGTCATAAGCAGCAGATGGAGGGAGGGAGATGGGATGGAATGGCGGCTTCAACATCAGGTGTGGAGAGAACAGGAGAGATGGCTAGATGGCCACGAATATGAATGGAAATATACAATTTATGGGAGAGAAGGAAGGGGAAATCTACAGGAAAAGAAAAAACAAAAAACAAAAAACAAAAAACACTGGGATAAAGGAGGTACCCAAGAATCAGTGGAGTTTACCCTAGCTGTGAGTCACGAAATTGGGGTATGGAACCTGGAGAGGCCGTCTCCTGTAGCCAGGCAGGAACCCCAGTGGAGCAATAGAGACACCAACCCACCCTCAAAAGTTTCAACCCTAAAATCCTGTCTACAAGAAATGCAGGCAAAGGAGGTGGAGCAGAGACTTAGGGAATGTCCAAACAGCTAACTGAGGGGAGTTCTAGAGAGTTAAGGGAAGGCACACCACAATCTTGGGTGTTGCCCTACATGGGATTAGGGCCCTGGATGAATTAAAAGGAAAAAAAAAAGGAACTAAAGTTAAAGCAAGCACATCATCAATATTCACTAGTAACTTTTACACATTATAACATTTATCCTTTGTTTCCTTCCTCTTTTCATCTTTTCTGTATTTCCTCCATCAATACCTGTTGCCATCTTTTACTTCCATTCTCTCTTCTTCCTTCCTCTCTTTCTTTCTCTCTCTTTCTTTCTTTCTTTCTTTCTTTCTTTCTTTCTTTCTTTCTTTCTTTCTTTCTTTCTTTCTTTCTTTCTCTTTCTCTTTCTTTCCTGTCTTCATTTACTTTTGGTTTGTACTGTAGCTAAGGATGACCTTGAATGTCTGATCTTCTCCTCGCTGCCTGCTCTTAGGATGACAGGCATGTCGTATTTCTTTGTTTCTTGCCAGTTGTTTTCTCACAGCAACAACAAAATAAAGTAAATATACACAGCTGTGCTGAGCTCTGCTCTTATTATACCTTCCAGGTTTATTGCAGATCCTCAAGTGGTTGAAAGTAGGCACATACTTTAAAGCCTGGATCTTCTATATCTGGTTCTGCCCAGTTCTCTTCTGCTTCTAGTCAGGCAGCCACCTTCCTGGGGTTGTCCCTCCCAATATATCTCTTGTGTTAGGTTTGTTGTGTGATGTGACTTTGAGGCATTTCTTGGTTGTCTGTTGCCAGGTGTACTGCCTGGTTTTGTGTGTCAACTGGACACAAGCTGGAGTTATCACAAAGAAAGGAGCCTCAGATGAGGAAATGCCTCCATGAGATCCAGCTGTAAGGCATTTCATCAATTAGTGATCAAGTGGGGAGGGCCCATTGTGGGTGGTGCTATCCCTGGTTCTAGTAGTCTTGGGTTCTATAAGAGCAAGCCATGCAAACCAGGTGAAGCAAGCCAATAAAGAACATCCCTCCACAGCCTCTGCATCAGCTCCTGCTTTCTGACCTGCTTAGTTCTAGTCCTGACTTCCTTTGGTGATGAACAGCATCATGGAAGTGTAAGCTGAATAAACCCTTTCCTCCCCAACTTGCTTCTCAGTCACGATGTTTTGTGCAGGAATAGAAATCCTGACCAAGACATTGTTGGTACCAGCATAGTGGGGCATTCCTGTGACAACCTGACCATGTTTGGGGAAGGAGTGTAGAAGGACTTTGGAACTTTGCACTAGAAGAGCTATTGGGATGCTAAGAACTCTGTGGAATGTTCTGTAGGAGCTTGGAAGATAACCTTGAGAACAGTGCAGAAGATGGAGACCTGGCTTGTGAAATTACTGAGGGAAGATTAAAGTCTCTTATGGATTGTTGCTATTTTGATTGTGAAGATTCTGTGGTTCTGGTTATCTGGGGCTGAAGAATCAGCTGTGATAAACAAGATACCAGAACTACTAAATTGAAAACTTTGCATTACTGGGACTATTGATGCTGGTTAGCTTCAGCTAAGAAATTAGTGATGATTAGGAAGAGACCAGCATCATTGAGGTAAAAACTTCTGGAAAGTGTTTTCGCAGAGCACAAAGAGGCTGTGTTCCAGATAGAGCCAAGGTTGTTCTACCTACTGCTGCAGCTGGACATGGTAATGTGTAAGAATCACTCAGGTGGTAATAGGTTTTGAAGGGGTCATGAAGAGCAGCTGAGACTCAGCACTGTGAGGCCATGGAAGGCCATTGGTGAAGGTGCAGCCTCAGTTGCAATTGATGGCCCAGAACTGAAGGGGTCTTGCAAAGGAGTTGAATCTTGGAACCGTGAAGAGCTCCTATAATAGGCTTTTGGCAAAGCCTAGTTGCAGCTGAAGACAACAGTGTTTTGGAGATGCCAATACCATGAGATGACCACCAAGAACAGCAGCAGCATTGGAGTACAGGCAGCTGGAACCTAAAAGACAAGGTGTGTGCTACAAAGGTCAGAACTGGAGATGTGACCTAAGCCCCTGGAGGAGCCTAGAAGATTGTGAGTGCATCTCAGACATTGGATGGTTGGAGTTTGATTTTATTTTTTATAGTGACTGTGCCCTGATATTTTTTCCTCTTGAAGGAAGAAGGTATTTCAGTGGAACCCATAGTTAAGAGACTTGGAATTTTTAAGACTTTGAATTTTAAAAGATATTGGATATTTTTAAGGGATTGTTCTTTTTAATATGTAAAGACTGTAGGACTTTTAAAGTTATTTATATCTTGAGGATGAATAAGAAAGTAAAGGTTGAGGCTTAATAGTGATGTGTTTGTGTTTCAAGTTGACAAGGGATCAGTTGTACTGGCTGATTTTGTGTGTCAATTTGACACAAGCTGGAGTTATCAAAGAGAAAGGAGCTTCAGTTGGGGAAGTGGCTCCATGAGATCCAGCTGTGGGGCAATTTCTTAATTAGTGATGAAAAGGAGAGGGCCCCTTGTGGGTGGTACCATCTCTGGGCTGGTAATATTGGATTCTATAAGAAAGCAAGCTGAGAAAGCCAGAGGAAACAGGCCAATAAGTAACATCCCTCCATGGCCTCTGCATCAGCTCTTGCTTCCTGACCTGCTTAGTTCTATTCCTGACTTCCTTTGGTGATGAAAAGCAACATGGAGCCGGGTGTGGTGGCGCACACCTTTGATCCCAGCACTTGGGAGGCAGAGGCAGACGAATTTCTGAGTTCAACGCCAGCCTGGTCTACAAAGTGAGTTCCAGGACAGCCAGGGCTACACAGAGAAACCCTGTCTCAAAAAAAAAAGAAAAGAAAAAAAGAAAAGCAACATGGAAGTATAAGCTGAATAAACCCTTTCTTCCCCAACTTCCTTCTCAGTCATGATGTTTTGTGCAGGAATAGAAACACTGACTAAGACACCACAATACTTTCAGGAGTAGAGCTGTAACACAGCAGAGCTGTTAATACCTTCACTGGGTAAACCTTCCCAGGCAGGAGCAGAGCTGTAACAGTTTCTCTGGAACTTTCCCCTTGCCACAACAGAGCTGTAACACTTTCTCTGGGAAACCATCCTCATGCAGAGCAGAGATGTTTCAGTTGTATGGGGGAAACTTTCCTTGCAGTTGAGCAGAGCTTGTAAAGGGGAAACTGTTCCCTTCAGAGCGGCAATACTTACATGTGTATGTCCTGTCTTTATGAGAGCTCGCATATATTCTGTTGTTCTTGTATTTCTCTATGAAGATTTTTAGAATTGTATCTATGTGTCGTCTTAGTATTTTGTGAACACTGTGGTATCCAATACTTCTCAATTCCGAGAATTGTACCTTCATTGACATGCCAAATATATCCTAGCCTCCATGTCTGGCCGTCTAGGTACTGACATTGACACCATCCTGCTGCTAAGCTAACCTCTCTTAAATTTCCTTTCTCCTTCCTTTATTCCCACCAAAGAATTTCTTTGTGCCTCTTAGTACATGCCATTACATCAGCAGTGTTTCCTTCATCTGTTTAAAATAACTTATAGTTGACTTAAAGATTCATGCAATTCACAGAAACTGATAACTCCGATTTCATTTCAATCAGAAATTTACTTACTTTCTATCTGTACAAATGCATTTACATAAAAATGGCATATATCCTATTGATAAGCATGTAAATACCTGGAAGTCAAGTAATATGGAATAGAAATCATTTGTAAAAGTCACATAACTGTTTTAGAATTTCAGCATTATATTTAACATTCACAGTTGGCATTTGAAAAACTTCTCTGAATGTGTTCTAATCACATACAAGATGGAAATATAGAAATGGGCATATTTTACCTTACAATTGGTGGGTCTTTTACAATTAGGGATAACATGTCAAATTTAAATAAAGTGATCGAATTTTATTTTGTTTATAAAATGTGTATCGCAAATTTTAAAAGTACAACTAGAGAATGGAAGGTTTTTATATATTCTGATGTGATTGCTAAAGTATGGGAACAATAAAAATTGTATATACATTTAATTAGATGGTTTGATCAAAGGTTGAGCAGTCACAGTCACCTGACACCATGCCCAGTGATCTGAGTTCAAACTCTGCAATCCACTTGATGGAAGGAAAGAAGTAATTTCTACAAATTGTCCTCTGACCTCTACATGCTAACTCTGACTTTCAGAAACCCAATAATAATGTACATTGTGATGTTTTGAATATGCTTGGGCCAGGGAGTGACACTATTTGGAGGTGTGACCTAGTTTGAGTAGGTGTGTGTTGCCTTTATATCCTCTTCCTAGCTGCCTGGAAGCCAGTCTTCCCCTAGTGGCCTTCAGATGAAGTCGTAGAGCTCTCAGCTCCTCCTACACCATGTTGCCGGAACACTGACATGCTCTGCCTTGATGATAACAGACTGAAACTGTGAACCTGTAAGCCAGCCCCAAATAAATATTGTTCGCATAATAGTTGCCTTGGTCATGGCATCTGTTCACAGCAATATAATCCTAACTAAGACACATATACACACATAAAGAATAAAAACATTAAAAATTAATTACAACAGCCATTTTTGTTGCTTAGTTAAATCCCTGTGGTCTTTTTTGAACCAATCAATTTATTCACAAGGAACAATACAAATTATTGTATACAATTCCGAAGCAAAGTGAATATCAAATGAGACCATCCAATCCCCTAGTACCAAATAGGCATATGTAGATAACTGACTTAAATAAAAGAACTAATTGATTCTCTCCTGGCAGCTACATAGAGAAGTATGGTACCAACTTCGTTCAGCAAAAAGTTACACCAGTAGTTCCCATATTTGGGCCCTCAGAAGAACTCACTGTGTCATGCTTCCATATCCTTTGCAGAAGACCAAAGAAAATAGGAGTAGAAAAAGACCAAGATTCTGAAGATGTTGAGACACCAGCTGGCTCCCATGTTGGGGGATTTTCCTACATGGCAGCAAGAGTGGTGTTTTTTGCTAGCATGATATAGGAGACCCAGAAGCCTAGTAATACCTGGGTTGAAATTGATTACAGGGGAATGTTGATGGGGGCTTCTGAAGCAAGGACAGCTGCCAAAGTCCAGCCTCAGGGTGATGAGGCTTCAAAAAAAGGCTGGAAGGGGAGCAGCACTAACTGAGTAAGGACTCCGAGTCAATAGTGGATGCAAGCTGGTACTCTCTGAGTAAGGACGTAGAGTCAATAGTAGATGCAAGCTGGTATTCTATCTGTTCCTGAGAATTCTCCGCATTCTTCCTTCTCCTTTCTGACCAGAGAGCCTGAACCCAATCTTTTACTTAATAAAATTACATGCCCAAGGCTTTGTTCATTGTTAGTAATTTTTAAATTTTTTCTAAATATATGAGTTCAGGATTTATAGTCTCAATCCCCACTTCCTCAGAGCAGAAACTAAACACAAACAAAAGCACATTCCCTTATAGGTTTTAGCCTGTTCTTCACAGGTAGCTGGGCATAGCTCATGTGGTTTTCTAGTACAGCAGACAGGAGTCTTTAATAACTTTTCATGTAAAAACAGAAATATTACAACTAGTAAAATTATTCCTTACAAACTTTTAAAATTTATGTAAGTAAAGCAGTTAGCTCTCTCTACTGTCTCTCCAGGCATCTTGGATTATCATCTCCAATTATTTAAGTAGCCAGGAGAACAAAAGACTTTGTATGTGTTGTATGTGTGTATACATCATCTTTTAATTCTCTAATCTATTTTCCTCATCCTAGCAATTCCATAGCCTCATATACTCTCCTTCTAATACTATTTACTTCTAGATTGTAGCCATCCAGCAGCCTATGATCAAACCGGGTTCACCTGAATGAAGGGCTGGAAATTAAAAAGGGAGTATGGCAAGAGAAGCACGAAGCCAAGTCTGTGTTCTGATCAAAGCTCATAGTTTAATAATAAGCTTTGTGTTTATAAAGGGAAAAACCACAAAACCCATCCTGCTGTGGATCAGCCTCAGTTGGGCCCCCTCAATCCGCGGGAGAACTCAGGGTTCCAGACAGGTGGGCAAAGGTCGGCGAGAAATGACAAACAAATACGGGGCACAAGAGAGTGTGCTGTATCTGAATGTAATGTCAAATTGAGCATCAAACTTTTTATACAGAAAAAAATAGGGAAGTTAGGTGACACATCGGCAAGGTACAATGAGATTACTGGATGCTTAATGACTCTTACACAAAACAGAGGAATGCAAACACGAAGACTGGCAGGAACTGGGCAATAAAACAACTGAGACAAAGTCAGCTATATTCTTAGAAGCCAGGTGTGAGGTCTTTACACTCCCAGGGCAAGGACTTTCACACTCAAGTCATGGTTCTAATTAGGGAGTTTCTCTCTAGCTAACCTTCTCGTGAATAATGCAATACTCTAAAACCACAACCAGATCTACTTCCTAAGCCATTGTAAATTCCTGTGTATGGGAGCGACTTGGCTTTTATTCTAAGTGATAGTGTGGGGGGACTTTTCTACTAATAAGTAATGTAGTCTGCCATACATAACTATAATTATTATTTTATTTATTTTGGGGGGGGGTTGGTTTTTGGTTTTTCAAGATAGGGTTTCTCTGTATAGACCTGGCTGTCCTGGAACTCACTTTGTAGACCAGGCTGGCCTCGAACTCAGAAATCTGCCTGCCTCTACCTCCCAAGTGCTGGGATTAAAGGCGTGCACCACCACCACGCCCGGGCTTGCCCTGAGATTTCTAACTCTAAGTGGTAGATAGTAATGCCTGATTTCTTTCACTATCTCTCTTACAATACTAGAGGCAATTCTGGATGTCACTGAATAGGTAACATTCTTACTGAATTCCAAGCCCAAGGTGGGCTCAAGGACTACCTAGGGCATGGTGAAGGTCAGGAAGTAAAGTTCAATTTTGCTTAGGTATTTGGCAAGTCGTTGCTTGGAGGCAACTATAATAGAACAATACTGAAAGACAGCACACAGATCCATTCGCAAGGACAAAATTGGAGCATACGTGCTATGGGATGCCAAAGTTCTAGGAGACTAAGTTTCCGTGAAACTCTTCATCTCGGGACTGCTTCCAGGTTTCTAAACCTGTCAAGCAAATCACTACCGGAGTGGATGTAACACCATCCCCTGCTTCAGCTGGAGTATTTTATAGAGCATGGTCAGCACAGGTAGCCAAAACAGCTAAGTTCCCATGAGAACTTGCAACTGCAGCCAAGGCAGATGTCTCTATCCAAGGCCTTAAGACCGGTTGTGGCGGTGGTTCCCAGTGGTGAGAGGAGGAGGAAGCCCTGAGCAGAGCAGGGCGGTTGGTGTGTGTGTGGGGTGTGGGGTGTGGGGTGGGGGTGGGGTGGCGGGTGAGTGTGGACCCGCCGCAGCTGCTGCTGCCACTGCTGCTGCCTCCACCACCGCTCCTGGGGCTCGTGGCTTGAGGAAGGAGGACGAGTGAGACCCCGGGGCAAGTGGGCGGCGGCGCCACTGCTGCTGCTGCTGCTGCTGCTGCTGCTGCTGCTGCTGCTGCTGCTGCTGCTGCGGGAGGGTTGGCAGCAGGACAAGGATGGCAGATATCGACAAACTCAACATCGACAGCATCACCCAACGGCTGCTGGAAGTGAGAGGGTCCAAGCCAGGCAAGAATGTCCAGCTCCAGAAGAACGAGATCCGAGGACTCCGCCTGAAGTCTCGGGAGATCTTCCTCAGTCAGCCCATCCTTTTAGAACTTGAAGCACCACTCAAGATATGTGGTGACATCCACAGGCAGTACTATGATTTGCTCTGCCTGTTTGAATACCGTGGCTTCCCTCCAGAGAGCAACTATTTGTTTCTCGGGGACTATATAGACTGGGGCAAGCAGTCCCTGGAGATGATCTGCCTCTTGCTGGCCTACAAAATCAAGTATCCGGAGAACTTCTTTCTTCTCAGAGGGAACCACGAGTGCGCCAGCATCAATAGGATCTACGGATTTTATGATGAGTGTAAAAGAAGATACAACATTAAGCTGTGGAAAACGTCCACGGACTGTTTTTTTTTGTTGTTGTTGTTGTTTTATTACGTATTTTCCTCAATGACATTTCCAATGCTATCCCAAAAGTCCCCCATACCCTCCCCCCCACTTCCCTACCCACCCATTCTCATTTTTTTGGCCCTGGCGTTCCCCTGTACTGGGGCATATAAAGTTTGTGTGTCCGATGGGCCTTAACTGCTTACTGATAGCAGCCATAGTGGATGAGAAGATATTCTGCTGTCATAGAGGTTTATCACCAGATCTTCAATCTATGGAGCAGTTCGGCGAATTATGAGACCAACTGATGTACCAGATCAAGGTCTTCTTTGTGATCTTTTGTGGTCTCACCCCGATAAAGATGTCTTAGGCTGGGGTGAAAAATGACAGAGGAGTGTCCTTCTTCACATTTGGTGCAGAAGTGGTTGCAAAATTTCTCCTTAAGCATGATTTGGATCTTATATGTAGAGTCCATCAGGTGGTTGAAGATGGCTATGAATTTTTTGCAAAGAGGCAGTTAGTCACTCTGTTTTCTGCACCCAACTACTGTGGCGAGTTTGACAATGCAGGTGCTATGATGAGTGTGGATGGACTCTCACACTCCTTCAAGATTTTAAAGCCTGCAGAGAAAAAGAAGCCCAACGCCACGAGACCTGTCACACCACCACGGGGTATGATCACAAAGCGAGCAAAGAAATAGATGTCGCTTGACACTGCCTGGTTGGGACTTGTAACTTAGCGTTCATAACCTTCCTTTTTAAACTGTGATGTGCTGGTCAGCTTGCCCAGGTAGACCTGTCTGTCGGGCCCTCCTCCATTTGATTACTGCTGGCACTTGCTGGTTATAGCAGCAAGCGAAGCACTTCATTCTCAAGAGAGCATTTTGTTTTGTTTTGAATCTCTGTTCCCTTTGCGGACAGCTCTGATGATGGTGTTAAGCTGTACACTCTAGCAGGTTATCCTGTCTGAGGAGAAAGTGTACAATTGATCTTTTTTAAATTTAGTATACGTCATGAATAATGTAAATGCCTGTTTTCTTTAGGATATAAAGAGAGCCTTAGAGTGCGTGAGTCTCTACATGTAATTGTCATAAATGCATTCTGTTGATACAAACCACTCTGAACATTTTTTTTTCCAGTTTGTTTGAAAGGGACTGCTTTCCCTCATTGTCTGTCATATACAAACTAGTGTCTGCAGCTGTGGCAGCAGGAGTGACCTGCCTGCCGCCAGCCCTGCCCAGACTATCTGAAGCACACTCCCTCCCACTGCACATTTAATAACGATTAAAGCCATTCTTTTCAATGTCTGTGACTCCTTCCTAAAGCCAAAGTTTCTGTTGGACTGTATGGCACGCCCTGGGCATGAGGTGGCCAGGGCATTGAGGCTGCCTGTGCAGGCCGCCTCCCTCCGTGGGGCCTCAGAAGCAGGTTATTTTAACTAGCAATAGTGGTATAGTGCTGAGTAAGCTATTAATGATGGAAGTTAATGACATTTTGTACAGTTCCCATATAGTCTATTCACTGAGTGATCTTTTTACACTTGGATCAGGTCTGAACCCGTCCATTCAGAAAGCTTCAAATTATAGAAACAACACTGTCCTATATGAGTGACCGATAATGCTTTCTTTGGCTACATTCTTTATTCTGCGGTGACAATGAGGCTTATAAATAAAAAGGAACTAACTTGCCGTCCACCGGTTTATACAGAACTCACAGTATCTATGAGTTTTTAAAACTATGACCTGTTAAATGAATCTGTTTGCACAGATGCCAGTGTACAATGCCATGTGCTGAGAATGGTTTCAGGCTTATTAAATGCAAGGTTGTAAAAACAAACAAACAAACAAACAAACAGTTGGCAAATGTTGTTCAAGGTCTTCTCAGCCGGTTCAAGGCTGGGAATGTTACAATCCCCCCCCCCCGCTCTTTTTTTTAAGATAAAGAATACAAGTTTGTGGGTGGGGGCAAAAGATTTACTTGTTTTCCATTATCCCATCTAGGGTAAAGAATAGCCAAGGTGACCATGCTTAGGTCTTAGGTCAGTGTCTATATTGCTCCTTACCTATCATGTATAGCAAACATAGCATTGATGTATGTCTCTGCCTTAGGTTGATAGGAGATCAAGAACACTCTTAATTGTCTTACTGTCTCTGGCTAACTGGTTTTCTATAGCACTCTTTTCAAATAAGACCAGATCCACAAAGGACACTTCAGAGCTGCATATACACTAAATGCATTAGTGATTAATAACTGCCATGGTGAATAGCTGAGCTCACTGAAAGCAATCCTGTATCAAGGCAACTGATCTGTTTAAAATACAAGATCCAAAAGTTAAAAGCATCAAAATTATAATAAATTGTCCAAGCAGTGTAGAAATGAAAGTTGTAAGCCATGGGGAAGTGGAGAACCAGGATTCAAACCATTCCTGATTCTGTTCTTTTTTAATTTTCCTTTTGGCCAGTCCTTCTCAAACTTTAGCCATAGAATCCTTTACTACTCCTGAATGATCTATGTAAAAGCAACATGCTTCATGGAGGTCTGCACATAGTCCTCCCTATTGAAGGAATAAAATATCAAATCCTCTAGTGTTTGGAAGGAGTACTTCAGAGAAGGAGATTAGATTCTCTTGCAAATGGGAAATAGAAGTTTCTATCCTATCTTTTCTATAGCTGTATCTATTGCAGTTCTAATAAGTGCATGACTTTTTTCCTTACAAAACTAGGGCAGAAGCACCAGTAGCTGTTCCTCCCACACTGAGGCCCAGTAGTACTGAAATAGTTAATGCTGTAGCAAGCTCTCTCTCGGGTGAGAGAAGCCTCCATCCCAGTGATCCAAGACCTTGTCATAAGAATGATAAGTGAGGGCTGGAGAGATGGCTCAGCGGTTAAGAGCACTGACTGCTCTTCCAGAGGTCCTGAGTTCAATTCCCAGCAACCACATGGTGGCTCACAACCATCTGTAATGGGGTCTGATGCCCTCTTCTAGTGTGTGTCTAAAGACAGCTACAGTGTATGCATACAAATAAAATAAATGTAAAAAAAAGAATGATAAGTGAGCCTAGGAGTAAGTTGATCCAACACACAAAAGTCTTTGGAGCTTTCAAACACTTGTATGTGAATGCAGGGGTACAAACCCACCATCCCGCCTTTGGAGGAATAAATAGAATGAAGAGGTAGAAACAGTAAGCATTTGATTGCATAAGCTCTCTTTTACCTTTATGAATTTTCACTATGCAGGTACCTAGTCCAGAAACTTCATGTAGAGAAAGACCTATGCCAGATTTCTGATTCCATCAACAATCAGAAAAGCTATTAGAGTAAGAAACATTGCTGGATAATAAAGCATTACCTTCTTAAAAAGGAGGGGCTATATCATAGCAAAGTCAATATGAGTGAGTGACATTAGGATAAGTATCATTAAGCACATGAAACATGCCCACCATTAATTCTGTAAGGGGAGTCGCAAATGTAGGAAAGGTAGTGGTGGCAACTATACAACTACGAGGAATACCAGACACTGGAGAAGAAAATGGGGAAGCAGTATTCCTATTATCAGCAGTATTCTTTTTATCTTTATCATTCCTCTTTTAAGGCTTATTTATATGATCTTATTAGGTCCTACTGAAAACCAGATAGGTTCAGTTTTAAGCTTAATGGTAAAGAATAATCCATCATCATAACCAGTTTTATATAATCTAAGTCTCCAAGTCCTTCCTTTAAGCCAGTCTTCTCTAACCTTTTTGCCAGACTCAGTGAATTTCACTATAGTGAGATTACAAGAAGAGATGATGTAAGATCCTACTCCTGTCCAGGACCCAGACAGTAAAACTGAGGCACAACTAAGGCTATAACAATAATAATGGTCAGTACCTTTACAACTAGAACTAGACAGGCCAGATTCTGTTCAATTCCTTGCTACTATAATTAAATCTTCTTGGGCCTTTCAATAAACTTTTCCTGTGGTCTCACATCCCCAGGCAGGACAGAAAAATCCTCTGCACCTTCACAATTATGAGCCTGGGATCTAGTCCTGTCATCCTGGGGGACATACATAAAAAAGATAAGTGCATAGATTGACTCTAAGCACCAAATGTCCACATTTCAAATTTCCATCTAAACTTCCATTTGGGCAAGACTTTGGGGAGCAGGACTCTTTTCTATCACAGTCAGGTAGATCCCTATGGGGTAATTGGTTAGGTATGTCCTAAGAAACTAGGCCTGCTATGAACTGACAGAGATCAAAATGAAGGTCAGGCCACCATTTAGAGACTGAAAAACATATAGTACTGCTGTTAAGCTGAGCAGAGAGCCCAGCAGTCTCTATGACTACTTCTTGATTAGTTATGATATATCCTGCACGTACTTTAGAGGAGCCTTCAGTAAAAATTAAAAGAACATTATGTAGAGGCTGTAAAGATGTCATACTAGAAAAAAAAACCTTATGTACATTTAAAATTTTTATCAACCTATATAGAGGGTAATGATTGTCTATAATGCCTTTAAATCCTATTTGAGCAAGCAACAAATCTGTACTATGCTGCTTTAGCCAAATATTTTGGTCCACATTAACAGGCTGAATAATGATATCTGGTTCTTTGCCAAAATAAACCAGTGTCTGTTTTCTTCGAAGTATTATCATATGAGCCACTGCGTCATAATATCCAAGTAAGAGGAGCTTTTTGCCACAATAATTCTGTAGGTGTATGAGTCATTATAAAAATCAGCAAATATAAAGGCAAAGAATAATCTGTATAAGTTACAAATTGCTTTTAATAGCTCTTTCTACTTTTTGTGAAATCAATAATCCATCCAATGTTAAAGTTCAAGGGAAGATAAGACCAGTACTCGCTTTAAGAATATCAAATAAGGTACCATCTGCACCTAAGAGTCTCTCTTTTATCTCTTATATTCTGTTGGTGATGTTTGCATCTATGACTCCTGATTTCTTTCCTAGGCTTTCTATCTCCAGAGTTGTCTTCCTTTGTGATTTCTTCATTTTTTTCTACTTCCATTTTTTAGATCCTGGATGGTTTTGTTCAATTCATTCACCTGTTTGATTTTATTTTCCTATAATTCTTTAAGAAGTTTTTGTGTTTCCTCTTTAAGGTCTTCTACCTGTTTACCTGTGTTCTCCTATATTTCCTTAAGGGAACTATTTATGTCCTTAAAGTTCTTTACTAGAATCCTGAGATGTAATTTTAAGTCCAGTCTTGCTTTTTTGGTGTGTTGGGGTATCCAGTACTTGCGGTAGTGGGAGAATTGTGTTCTAATGATGCCAAGTAGCCTTTGTTTCTGTTGGTAAGGTTCTTGTGCTTGCCTTTTGCCATTTGGTTATCTCTGGTGTTATTTTCTCTTGCTAACTCTGGATGGAGCTTGTCCCTCCTGTTAGCCTGTTGGCCTGTGTCAGCACTCCAGGGAGACCAGCTCTCTCCTGGCGGGACCTATACACAGAAGGTTATGGAACAGCCTTAGCTTCGGAGTGCAGATGGCAACTGGAAGGATCCTGTCCCAGCTGCTCCACTGTTCCTGTCCCCTGTGCACTCCTGGCCAGTCCCACTTTAGACAGTTATTGGAGAGAAAGGAGAAATCTCACCTCTAAGCCTAGTAATGAAAGCATAAGCTATTGGTGTTCCTGAAAAGACCACCAATAGCTTATGCTGAAAGATCAAGAATTGATGAATAGAACCTCATAAAGTTGCAAAGCTTCTTTAAGGCAAAGGACACTGTCAATAAGACAATTTGGCAACCAACAGATTGGGAAAAGGTCTTTTCCAACCCTATATCTGATAGAGGGCTAACATCCAATATATACAAAAAACTCAAGAAGGTAGACTCCAGAGAAACAAATAACCCTATTTTAAAATGAGGTACAGAACTAAACAAAGAATTCTCAACTGAGGAATACTGAATGACTGAGAAGCTCCTAAAGAAATGTTCAATATCCTTAATCATCAGGGAAATGCACATCAAAACAAGCCTGAGATTCCACCTCACACCAGTCAGAATGTCTAAGATCAAAAACTCAGGTAAGATCAGATGCTGGCAAGGATGTGGAGAAAGAGGACCACTCCTCCATTGCTGGTGGTATTGCAAGCTGGTACAACCACTCTGTAAATCAGTTTGGCGGTTCCTCAGAAAATTGGACATAATACTACCAGAAGATCCAGCAATACCTCTCTTGTGCATATACCCACAAGATACTCCAGCATGTATTAAGGACACATGCTCCACTATGTTCATAGCAGCCTTATTTATAATAGCCAGAAGCTGGAAAGAAACCAGATGTCCCTCAACAGAGGAATGGATACAGAAAATGTGGTACATTTACACAATGGAGTACTACTTAGCTGTTAAAAACAATGAATGTATGAAATTCTTAGGCATATGGGTGGAACTAGAAAATATCATCCTGTGTAAGGTAACCCAATCACAAAAGAACACACATGATATGCACTCACTGATAAGTGGAAGCTCAGAATCCTTCTTAGAAGTGGGAACAGAATACCCTTGGAAGGAGTTACAAAGACAAAGTTCAGAGCAGATCCTGAAGGAACGATCATCCAGAGACTGCCCCACTTGGGGATCCATCCCATAAACAACCACCAAACTCAGACACTATGGCAGATGCCAACAAGAGCTTGCAGATAGGAGCTTGATATAGCTGTGTCCTGAGGGGCTCTGCCAGTGCCTGGCAAATAAAGAAGTGGATGCTCACAGTCACCCATTGGACAGAGCACAAGGTTCCCAATGAAGGAGCTAAAGAAAGTACCCAAGGAGCTGAAGGGGTTTGCAGCCCCCTAGGAGGAAAATACATATAAACTAACCAGTACCCCCAGAGCTCCTTAGAACTAAACCACCAATCAAAGAAAACATATGGTGGAACTTGTGGCTCTGGCTGTATATGTAGTCATCAAAGGGAGGAGAGGCTTGTAGTCATCATGTGAAGGTTCTATGCCCCAGTATAGGGGAATGCCAGGACCAGGAATGAGAGTGTGTGGGTTGGGGAGCAGGGAGAGGAAGGGAGGGGATAGGGGATTTTCAGAGGGGAAACTAGGAAAGAGGATAACATTTGAAATGTAAATAAAGATAATATCTAATAAAAAATGAAACAAACAAACACAACAACAACAAACCCCGGGCCCCACATTAGGCACCACCTGTAGCCATCTAGTGGCCTACTGTTGAACAGGGTTCACCTGAATGGAGGGCTGGAAATTGAAAAGGGAGAGGGATGAGAGAAGCATGAAGACAAGTTTGTGTTCTGATCAAGGAACAAAGTTTAATAATAAGCTTTGTGTTTATAAAGGGAAAAACCACAAAACCTGATTCAGCTGGAGTAAGTTGTAGAGCAAGGTTAGCACAGGCAGCCAAAACAGCTAAGTTTCCCTGAGAACTTGCAACTGCAGCCAAGGCATATGTTTCTGTCCAGGTCAATAAGACTTGTCATGGCAAGTGTTCAAGGTCTGCTTATTCTACTCAAGGCTGGGAATGTTACACTACATCATCTGTCTCTCATCTATTAAATAAACCCATTTACCATTCACTTGTATTTTATTGATTCCTTTTTTTTTTTTTTCTACCCATGCCTTTTCTTCTTGAGACCACTTTAACTCTCTATCCTTGATGTCCCTATTTCATGCTGGATAATTAATGTGACAGTCATTGGAAGAGAATGTGCATGTATCTTCTCATGATTCCAAGTTCAAGGGCAAGTCTGGCAATGAACCACTTCTACAAAGGACCATGTATGTTTTCTGTGATATTTGGGTTATGTTTTCTAGATTCTTTGCTATGCCCCAATAGGCCAAGCAGAAGTCATGTTTCTCTTTATCTACAGCCTCATGATCACCTCCATTTCTTGTTCTAAAGAACTGCATCTATTTCTTTTATTATAGGATGATTAGCTCTGAGTAATGGGGTAATTGTATTCCCCATAAAGAAGCATTGAAAATAAACGAGTAAAGACATCAAATTAACTTCAGCCCAACAACAACCAACAGCACACATGGGAACAAATGGCCTGGTGATGCTCCAGGGGCAGGAACTGTGTCACACTTCCCCTTAAGTGCAGCCATGCTGGCCCAGGTAGACAACTGATGATGCAAGGGTATGTTCTTCCAGAAACACAAGACATGGAATTTCTTAGGCAAAGCATTATCACAACATCTGTGAAATGTTCACTTTGGCAAGCCATTTTGAAAGAAAACAGTGCCCAGAGTTTACCAGAGTGTTTTGTCACATTGGTGTTCTCTACTTAGCATATGTCAACTTGCTAGAGTTATACAGAAGTTGGTGATCAGTATAAACCACATGGATTTGCATATTCCAGTAAACTTGATGAACCTGTTACACCAGTTGATTTGACTGTGAGAAGTGTCATTTTACCTGCCAAGTAGAAAGAAGGGATTAAAGTCAGAAACACCACAGAGTACAACACAGGGCTTTTGACTCAGGTGCTGTGGGTCATGGTTGGAAAAAATGGAGAGTGAAAACCTGTCTATATCATACTCTGCTTGGGTTACAGTGGCAGTCATAGCAGGAAGAGGAAGTAGGTAACAGAAAGACAGTCTATCTGGCTATACACAGACACCTCAGACCCTGAAAAATGCATAGACCAAAATAAAGCCAAACTTTTATCTTTCACGTAAAAGGGCAAGTCTCTGGTTTCTGTTGTTCTCTGATGACTCAAGCCACTTATCAAGTCTTTCATTTTTGTGGCTGTAAATGACAGAATGTCATTCTTAATATGGAAATATTCTTCAATGTGTAAAATGACACAATTTTTACTACATTTACCATGTAAGTTGAGATCCTATCTCAATTGATGTTATTGATGCTGAGAAAAACCTGCAGCTATCTCCTCAAGGACCACTGGAAATTCCTGTGGACTGACCCCTGTAGTACAAAAGTTGGATTGTATAATCTCCACTTCTCACTTTTTCAAAAAATGTGCTGCTTCCAACACAGCTATGTTATGTTAGTGCAGCATAGAAAAGGAAGCATAAGGCCACTGTACTTACCAGCTGCAAGAAAAACAGTGACCATAGAGACACAGGATGGCCAACATCCAGTACAATGCTGTTGTCCTACACCCTTCCAGAAGAGAGAGAGAAACTGTCCTCGGTGAGGATGTTCTCCAACAGGCCTCAGATAGTTTTCTCAACACCTGGCACAACAAGGGGTCAGAATAAGGTGCTGGCTGCTTCTGGGATTAGAACAATTTCCCTTTTCTGTTCCTCTTAGTCTGCCTGTTAGTTTGGCTGGCTCGGGCCCTACTTCTCTGTCAGTCAGCAGGAGCCTCCTCCATCAAGCAGACCTGAGCAGAGAAGGTTTGGTAAGAATTACAGAGTCCAGATGTTCATCACCCTGTAACTGACCATGTATTTTGGATAGTTTGTGCCAGGAAGCATAACTGGAGTACCTGTGTTTCACCATGGGTGTCTGTGTTCAAAATGCTGGCCCTTTCACAGGTCCCTGAATGTGAGGCTAGCCTCAGGCCTTGTTCCATGTTAAGTGATTTTCCTGGTGTTTTTCTGCAGTTCCACAGCACTGGGCTTTGGAATGCTCATGGAACCTCACCGGAAGCACCATTCATTGCACTAGCCTGAAATGGAGATTTAATGAAGCAGCCGAGCAGAAGGAGCAGAAATATTCATGCCAAGTGCCAGCTTTGTGGTAGAACGAAATGATCAATAGATACCAAATAATTTGCACTAGAGAGTAGAGAAGGTAGGTTTAGGATTCCAATTCATCTTCACATATGAAGGCCTCTGGGTCTTTCTACTTAGAGGGAATGTGGCAAGTCATCAGAGGCCACGCAGAGGAAAGCCTACATGTTCAGAGCAGGGGAACTCATCTGTTTTTCCATCAACATTTCCCTGCCCACTGCAGCATTTGTTACCATCCCCTTCTCTGGACTCAAGTGGCAAGCACCTCAGACCTCAACTTGTATCTTGTGAAAAGACAGTTGGTATGTCAGCTGGACATTGCACATGGCTGGATGCCCTGGGCCAAATTGTGAAACAAGGTCCACACTGGCTTCCCATGGCTTCTTTGAACTAGTTGTCCAGGGTGTTTAATGTTTCACATAGGGTTGGCTAGGGTTGGAGTCAAGAGAAACCTGATTTAGAGGGATGTTTCCAGAAGTGGCAATTACACAAAAATATGAAAGTGCCATTTGGAATGCAGACTTTCTCCATTGCAGGCAAAGTTTGTGAAGATCAACTTTACAGAAGGCACATTAGAAGGAATGTATCCCACCCAGTGTGTGTGTGTGTGTGTGTGTGTGTGTGTGTGTGTGTGTATGTGTGTGTGTGTGTGTTTGTTCTCCCAACCAGATGTAAAGAGTAATTATCAAATGACTCAAGTTTGAAAGCAACCTGGACAATCAGAGACTAGACCTGTAATGCTTTGTGAAGTATTAGGTATCTGTCTCAGTGTGTCTGTGCAATAATCAGGATGCTATAAATGCCTCCATCAGAACTGTGGGTCTGAGCTGTCCCTCTGCACAATGCATTCAGTCCTGAAGGACAGATGGACCCTCCCTGCTTCTCAGTATTCTGATGTTGGCTCAAATCCAGATCCCCAACTTGACACTTGGATAAACCAAACAGGTCATGCCTTCTGGAGACCTCAGCTTCCCTTTTCACTGTCTCCTCTGGCCTCAGGAAGAGCTGTAGGAGGGTAGCCTGGGTATCATTCTCAGGGTACATGAAAGATTTTCTGAAGCCTGGTAGTCTTTCTCAGTTTCCAGGATGTTTGCCAGCATTCCACATATCTCTACTTGCAGATTTGCTGAGACATCTTTATAGAAAGCCACTATGTCAGGACTATTCAGGCACTTCTGCTCCGCATTGAACTTCCTACAGAAGAGAGGCAGAAGGACTACTAGCTCAAACCTACTTCTCAAACTCTTCCCTCAGTCCTCAGGGTCCCAGGTGGTCCCAGAGTGAGGTAACCCAATCACAAAAGAACACCCATAGTATGCACTCACTGATAAGTATATATTAGCCCAGAAGCTCAGAATAACCAAGATACAATTCACAGACCACATGAAGCTTAAGAAGAAGGAAGACTGAAGTGTGGATACTTTGGTCCTCATTAGAAGGGGGAACAAAATACCCATGAGAGGAGCTACAGAGTCAAACTGTGGAGCAGAGACTGAAGGACAGGCCATCCAGAGACTGCCCCACCTGGGGATCTATCCCATATACAGTCACCAAACCCAGACACTATTATAGGTGCCAACAAGTTCTTGCTGACAGGAGCCTGATATAGCTGTCTCCTGAGGGGCTCAACCAGTGCCTGACATATACAGAGGTGGATGCTCTCAGTCAATCATTGGACTGAGCACAGGGTCCCCAGTGGAGGAACTAGGGAAAGGACCTAAGGAGCTGAAGGTGTTTGCAGCCCCATAGGAGGAACAACAATATGAACTAACCAGTACAACCCAGAGCTCCCAGGGACTAAACCACCAACAAAAGAGCACACATGGTGAAAGTCATGACTCCTGCAGCATATGTAGCAGTGGATGTCCTAGTTGGACATCAATAGGAAGAGAGGCCCTTGGTCCTGTGAAGACTTTATGCCCCAGTGTGGAAAAATGCCATGGCCAGGAAACAGGAGTGGGTGAGTTGGTGACCAGGGAGAGAGGGGAGGGAGAGTGTGTTTTTCAGAGGGGAAACTAGGAACAGGGATAACATATGAAATGTAAATAAAGAAAATATCCAAGAAAAAAAGAAACTGGAAACCACCCAGATGTCCCTCAACCAAATAATGGATATTGAAAATGTGGTTCATTTACACAATGGAATATTCAGCTATTAAAAACAATGATATCGCCAGGCATGATGGTGCATGCCTTTAATCCCAGCACTCAGGAGGCAGAGGCCGGCACATTTCTGAGTTCGATGTCAGCCTGGTCTACAGAGTGAGTTCCAGGACAGCCAGGGCTACACAGTGAAACCCTGTCTCTCTAAAAAAAAAAAAAAAAAAAAAAAAAAAAAAAAAAAAAAAAAAAGAAAAGAAAAGAAATGAATTTTGCAGGCAAATGGATGGAACTAGAAAATATGCTTAGCAAGGTAACCCAGACCCAAAAGGACACACATGGTATGTATTCACTGGTAAGCAGATATTTGTCAAAAAGTATAGAATACGCATGATATATAACCCACAAACTGCAAGAAGTTTGACAGAAAGTACTGCACAGGGGAGGATGCTTCAGTTATACTAAGGAAGGGACACAAAATAACCATAGAAGGCACAAGGAGGGAGAGAAGGGGTTGGTAGATAGGAAGAGGAGGACAAAATGGGAGCAGGGTCAAGAGAAAAACCAAGGGGGCCAGGAAAATGATTGGAAATATTTAGCTTCTGGCGGTTTGGTTGGGGGGAACCTCTAAAAAGTCCCAGAGACCTGGGATGTGAGAGGACTCAATGGATGTCCAATAGTGGGGAGATGTAACTGGAAGAGACCACCCCCAGTAGATAGACAGGGCCCCAGTGGGAAGATGGGGTCACCACCTATCTTCAGATTCAGGTGACCCAGAATTGTTCCTGTCTAAAGAAAATTCAGGGACAAAAAAATGGAGCAGAGACTGAAGGAAATGCCATCCAGTGATTGACCCATCTTGGGATCCAACCCATGCACAAACAACAAATCCTGATAGTACTACTGATGTCGTGTTGTGCTTATAGATAGGAGCCTGGCATGGCTCTCCTCTGAGAGGTTCTGCTAGCAGCTGAGACAGATGTAAATACTTACAGCCAACCTTTAAACTGAACTTAGGGACCCCTTTGGAAGAGGTAAGGGAAGGAATGAAGGAGATGAATGGGATGTCAAACAAGACTAACAGTATCGGTAGAGGTTGCCGGGAGCCGGGGAGCGCGGGAGTGTGAGGGACGCTGGGAGCTCATCTATGAGCTGGCCTCTGTTGAGCACAATAGTCACTTTTGAGTTTGCGAATGACAATGGACCTCCGGCTCTGGGTCGTCCCAAGGACAATGTTGGAGGTACACCCATCCTAGAAAGTCAACGGATAAGATGCGCGATGCGGAGGATAGGAAAGGAGTTTTACTCGCAATATCATCACACCAGGAAGGACAAAGATCTGATGACTAAAAATCTGTTCGCTGTGCTTACAGCATCCTCCGTGTCAAAAAAGGAAGGAGAAGCAGAGCCGATTGGGGGTCCTTTTAGTTTGGGGTGGACCTTAGGTAGGCCTTGCAGACTTGTGTCAGTGCCAAAGACCATAAAGAAACTTAAGCAGTTCAAGACTCATCTGACACCCGTGGTAGCAGTATGAGACTTAGGAAAATTCTTTAGGACAGAAGTGACTCAGAAACAAAATGAAGTTAGCCAGGTCTGTTCCTGAGCCCTTCAAATCCCGAACCCACAAACCATTACTTCATTGCTATAAGCCCGGGACTAAGGTGGGGATAAGTTATATTCATACAATCCAGAACCTCAAATAGTTTAGCTTTCCTTTAGGTTCTGATTCAAGTCAATAAGTGTAATAAAAAATTTATAGAAAACTGTCTGCCGTTAGGCAAACACTTCAGTAATTGCTGCTGGACATGAAAAGTGGATGCTAAAAACAGGACTAAAGGGTAACATGTTGAAGAACTCACGGTCTCAGCACACTTGTGTTAATGCTAAAAGCACTGAGTTATATCCCTAAGGTTGGGGAGATTGTATCTATTTTATTTTTTTTTAAGATTTATTTTATTTATATTAGTACACCATTGCTCTCTTCAGACACAACTGAAGAGGGCATCAGATCTCATTACAGATGGTTGTGAGCCACCATGTGGTTGCTGAGAATTGAACTCAGAACCTCTGGAAGAGTAGTAGGTGCTCTTAACCACTGAGCCATCTCTCCAGCCCCAATTGTATCTATTTTAACAAAATAGAAAAGTTTCTCCCCAAAATTCTTAGAAATTGCAAATGGCCGGTCAGTGGTGGTCCACACCTTTAATCCCAGCACTTGGGAGGCAGAAGCAGGCGGATTTCTGAGTTTGAAGCCAGCTTGGTCCTACAGAGTGAGTTCCAGGACAGCCAGGGCTACCAGAGAAACCCTGTCTTTTAAAAAAAAAAAATAAAGAAAGAAAGAAAGAAAAGAAAAAAGAAAGGCCTGGCCTGGAGAAATGGCTCAACACTGACTGCTCTTCCAGAGGTCCTGAGTTCAATTCCCAGTAACCACATGGTGGCTCACAACCATCTGTAGTGGGATCTGATGCCCTCTTCTGGTGTGTCTGAAAACAGCTACAGTGTACTCATAAATAAAATAAATAAATCTTTAAAAAAGAAAAGGCCACCAGCTGTAGGAGGCACAGAGGTCTGTGTGCTTACAGATAAGCATTAAGGGATCCTGGAATATGGTGGTGTTCCTTCAAGGGAAGGAGTGCCAAAGAGAGGAGAGGTCCATGGCAGAAATGGCAGGTTTTTGTAGGAATCAGAAGCTAAGGGAATCCCGGGAAGACATGAGGTGAAGAGATTTAGGTTAGGGGTGGAGTGAAAAGAGCTGAGAGAAGCTACAGGTACTGAGTGAGCCTGGGGGCCTAGAGGTGCTTTGGTATGCTAAGAACCACAGCCATTTGTCCTGACAACCATCAGAGTCCTGAGTATCTTCAAACCTTTAGGAAAAGCTGAATGCACACTGGGAAGAACTAACATGGGAATGAATGTTGAAGTCAGCACCAAACTTTTGGAGATACAGATTCCCAGCAAGCACAGATAGGCTTTAGATTTCAAGAATGGGAAATAGATCCAAGGAAGGAGGGAAAATATGGGAAAAAAGCTACTATTTGATACTCCAGTCAGTCTTACTATTTTTTGCCTACAAATATGTATGTGTACTAGATGCCCACAGTAGTCAGAAGAGGAAATTGAATCCCCTGGAACTGGAATTGCAATGATTGCAAACCACCATGTAGGTACTGAGAACAGAACCTGGGTCCTCTGTAAGATGATCGAAACCATCTCCCTAGCCCCCAGAGTTGATTTTCTGATTGACAATTAAGATAGTGCAAATTGTAAGCATTTGTAAATAGAATTCTGACTAAAGATATCTTGGCTTTATATTTCCCTCAGTGAGGATCATTCAGTATTGCTGATTTTTTTTCTGCATGCTAATCTAGAACTCCAAGCAATAAAACTAAAGATAATAAGTGAGCAGTCAGCTTTAAGTGGAATTTAAATGCATTTAAGAGTAGAAATAAAGGAGCTAGAGAGATGCCTCAGAGGTTAAGAGCACTGACTGCTCTTCCAGAGGTCCTGAATTCAATTCCCAGCAATCACATGGTAGCTCACAACCATCTGTAATGGGATCTGATGCCCTCTTTGGTGTGTCTGATGACAGCTATAGTGTACTTATATAAATAAATAAACCTGAGAGAGAGAGAAGAAATAATCCAAGCAATGTAGCAGATACATCTCTGTGAGTCCAGACACATCTCTGTGAGTCTGAGGCCAGCCAAGGCTACATAATGAGACACTGTCTCAAAAAAATTTAAGATAAAAAAGAGAGAAAAATGAACTGGGCAGTGATGGCACACACCTTTATTCAGGAGGCAGAAGCAGGTGGATCTTGAGGCCAGCCTGGTCTACACAATGAGTTCCAGGACAGCCAGGGCTACACAGAGAAACCCTGTCTCAAAGTCAACAACATAAAGTTAATATGAGAGTATTTTAAACTCTCAGAATCAAGATATTTAAGGTCTGGATGTTAGCAAAATTTTAGAGATGGTGTCAAAATTTAAATTCTAAAAGTCCTTCTCGGCCCTCTGCCCCATATGTCCTCTATAAGAAAAACACCAGCTTCATCCTCCTCCATCACTCTCTTCTCTCATAATCCTCAAATGGAATAAAATCTATGTCAAAAGAAAAGATTGCTTTGGGCATTTTAAGAAAATGAGAGAGAAACCTGATATTGTCATATTCTCTGGTGGGAAAATCTGGGCTAAAAGTATTGGTTGCAGAGTTCTCTGAGTCATGTCAAGACTCTGGGACTCACTTGGTTACCTTGGATCTCCAACAAAGCAGTTTTCTGACTTAGTTTTTGAGGGCAGCTCTCTCTGCTGACTAGCTCTTAAAAACAGGAAAAGATATTAACCTGAAGTCTACATAACAAGATTTACCTGCTGACTTTTTTAGAAAGTGTCTTTTATGTATGAATGTGTGTTTGTGCACAGAAAGTGGTCAGAAGAGTTCACAGCTTCTCTAAAGCTAGAATTACAGACAGTTGTGAGCCACCAAGTACGTTCTGGGAACTGAACCTGGGTTCTCTGCAAAAGCATCTAGTATGCTTCTCTTTAGAGAAAACTGGTTATGCAAAGATTTTTAACTTATCCAGGCCTAACAATGTTGATGAAATTAAAACATTTAATTTTGAGCTTTCTGGGACTGGGGAGATGGCGCAGTGGTTAGGAGTACTTGCTGCTCTTGCAGAAAATGTTACTTCCAGTTCCCACAGGACAGCTCACAACCATCTGTAAGTTTAGTTCCAGAGGCTCCGATGCCCTTTTCTGTCACTGTGGGCACCAGGCACTCAAATAGTGCACATATCTATATGCAGGCAAACATTCCTATGCAACAAAATAAAATTTATTTTTAAAAATAAACTGTTTTCTGGTCAAAAAAAAAAAAAGACTAACAGTATCAACTAAACCAGTCTCCTAGGAGCTCCCAAAGACTGAGCCACCAACCAAAGAGCATACATAAGCTGATCTGTTGCCCCCAGCACATATGTAGCAGAGGACTTCCTTGTCTGACCTCAGTGGAAGAGGATGCACCTAAGCATGTTGAGACCTGATGCCTCTGGGAAGGAGGATGGGCAGGGGAAGGAGGTAAGGTGAGGGTAGGTGGTTGAGTGAGCACCCTATCAGATGCAAAGGGGAATGGAGAAGTGGTGCAGAACTCTTAGAGGGGGCACCAGGAATCAGGGTGGGAACCATTTGGAATGTAAATAAATAAACAATTTTAAAACGTGAAAAAAATCAGAGATACCTCCAAGGAAAAGTCAGGATATGCTTCAAGGTCACACAGACATAAAAACAAATCAAGAAGAAAAATGGAGGATGGAAAGAAGAAAGAAGGATCAAAGCATAAAGGGAAATGAAAACTCAAAAAGTCAGGAACATCAGAATCCCTGTTTCAAAGGTCAAAACATTGGAACTCTAAGCTAAGACATCCATCACGAACAGAAGATACAAAGTTAATGTCCACAGTTGAGTATCAATTAGGTTTACCCAGGAATGTATGTGATGCAAAATTCCATATGTGATAAAAGAACAGTATGAGATCAGGGGCCAAAAATCACACAACATCTATTCAGAAGAATGAAAATTTATCATTTTCTGGAAATGGAAGTAATTTGAGATCACTTTATTTAAATTTTTTGTCCAGCAAAAATAACTATCACAAGTTATGCCCCATTTCTAAGATCTGATTCAGTTGGGCCTTGGGTGAAAGCAAGAGTGTGTGGGACTTGGAAGATACACGGAGAGATATGGTAGAACCAGAATGGAACCGGGTTAATATGCTCAAAGGGTCTTGATGCAAGTGTCATTGAGATGCCCTTGCACAATTAATATAAATGGGCAATTTAAAAGAAATAATCCCCATTTTAAAGCGACAAAGAAAAATCATAGTTCAGAGAAAGGTAAATGTATGTTAAGCCATGGAGAAAAGTGAAATAAACCAGAAGAAGCTGAAGTCAAAGCTCCCAAGAGAGTAAAGTCAAAAAGCAGAAAACCATTCCTCTGAACTTGTGCAAAGAAAAATCACAGGAAAGAACTCACTGTGTCCAAGTGTAACTGATGGTCAATGTTGAATTCCAGTCAGCAATGTCCAAATTCAGTCAAACCACAGATTGTGAAGTCCAGCATACCATCAACTGTTAAGTCCTACAGATCAACACCAAACAGCTGTCTGCACAGAATAACACCAACCAGCCCTAGGCACTGCACTGTATGGACAGTTGTCTGTCATTCCTCAAATAGACTCTGGTGAGATCTGAGCATTAGTGACCACTCAGGGCTGGCACAACCCACTTTTGCCTTTTCTCACTTTTTGGTACCATGGGGCGGTGTCTATCTCTTAACTTTTGTTTCACTGTGATCAAGGCCCTGTCAAGAATCACCTTAAGAGAGGAATAGCATTATTTAGTCTCATGCTATGAGGGGCTTGCTGGAGGGTTAGTAGGCATTTTGGCCAGACTTGGATTTTGCCACTAAAATATAACTGTTGCAGCTCTGAAGGGAAAGGTATACTGTCAGCTAGGAGCCAAGAAATACCAACTACAAAGTCACAACATGCAATAAACCTCACACAAGAGATTTATTGGGAGACAGAAACACAGGAGGGTGGCTGCCCCTGCTCAGGTGATAAACAGCAGTGAAGTAAGCAGACACAAGACCCTTATATAGGGTCTTGACGGGCAGAGTTTCCATGGTGGAGATTTCCAGAGTAATGAATGATGGTATTTCAGTCCTGAGATTGGAGAGCTCAGAGGTTGGTGGGTTTTCTCATTGAGGTATGATGGAGTTTCATGCTTCTGGATGAGTGGATTACTATGGAAATCTCACCGTTCTTCAGTTCATGGATTGATGAAATTAATACTTTTTAAAATTCTTGTAGTGTTGGCCCTGGATACACTCATGCCTTGGCGCTGGGAACAAGTACTACCAGCTGTTAGAAAATAACTGTTGGAAGAGGAGAACTTCAATGGATCCAAGTCATAGTAGCCACTCCCTGTGTAGGTAATGTAGGCAGTCCAAGTCCACATCCTGGATTGAGAAAGAAGATGCTCTGTACCCCATTTTTAATAGGGCTATTTGATTTTTCTGGAGTTCAGCTTCTTGAGTTCTTTGTATATTTGATATTAGTCCCCCATTGGATTTAGGATTGGTAAAAATCCTTTCCCAATCCGTTGGTGGCCTTTTTTTAGGCAAATGGATGGATCTGGGGGATATCATCCTGAGTGAGGTAACCGAATCACAAAAGAACACACACGATATGCACTCACTGATATGTGGATATTAGCCCAGAAACTTAGAATATCAAGATACAATTTGAAAAAACACATGAAACTCAAGAAGAAGGAAGACCAAAGTGTGGACACTTCGGGCCTCCTTAGAATCGGGAACGAAATACCCATGGAAGGAGTTACAGAGACAAAGTTCAGAGCTGAGATGTAAGGAAGGACCATCCAGACGTCCCCACCTGAGGATCCATCCCATAAACAACCACCAAACCCAGACACCATTGCATAAGCCAGAAAGATTTTGCTGACAGGACCCTGATATAGCTATCTCTTGTGAGGCTATGCCAGTGCCTGGCAAATACAGAAGTGGATGCTCACAGTGATTTATTGGATGGAACACAGGGCCCCTAGTGAAGGAGCTAGAGGAAGTACACAAGGAGCTAAAGGAGTCTGCAGCCCTATAGGAGGAACAACAGTATGAACTAACCGGTACCCCCCAGAGTTTGTGTCTCTAGTTGCATATGTAGCAGAGAATGGCCTAGTCAGCCATCAATGGGAGGGGAATGCCAAGGCAAGGAAGCAGGAGTGGGTACATTGGGGAGCAGGGAGGAGGAAGGGCATAGGGGACTTTTGGAGAGGAAACTAGGAAAGGAGATAGCTTTTGATATGTAAATGAAGAAAATATCTAATAAAAAAACTTTTTTAAGAGAGAGAGAAAGAAGATGCCCAGAAAGTTTCAGGTTCAGGGAGAGAGAACGCAGAAGCTGCTCAAATCTTCACACTGAAGATGCTCCAGGTCTCCAGGATGACATAGATCCACATCTCCCTCCCCTTCTCGACTGAAGGAAAGAAGAGATGAGGAAAAGAAAGAAACTAAAGAAATAAAGAACAAAGAATATCAGATTACTGGAGAAGATCAGGAGGGTAAAACAGAGGAAGAAATGAAATTAATGGGATTTGCCTCTTTTGACTCCACAAAAGGGAAGAAGTCAGATAACTCTGTAAATGCTTATGCCATCAACGTGTCTCAGAAGAGGAAATACAGGCAGTTCATGAATCGAAAAGACAGATTCAACAGACATTTGGATTTTATTGCATGAGACTTGAGGTGTTAGATGGATGATTTTTCCCCCCTTGTCTGGGTCAGAGATTATTCTATATTTTGTATCTAATACACATGAAAACAGTATCTTGATTCTTCCTTCTTATAAAATAAAAAAAGTCTTATATATGACTTACTTTTTGAGGCAGTGTCCCTGGGGTGGCGACCAGCCCTTTTGTCTGTCCTTGTTCCTTTGAAACTGTGTGTGTTGTCTTCTTGGATGTTTGCTAGGTGTTCTTAAAAACTGAAAGCAGATTACATACTTTTCCCCAATAAGATAATGTTTCTTACCCCCGCCCCCCAAAAAAGGAATTTTAAAAAAGAAAAAGAAAATAATTCTTGGGGCTATTAAGGAAATCTGGGGATGTGTCTTGTGCTGAAGCTTTTTCTTCCACTTGAGTTGTCTTAATCAGCCAAAAGCATTGTGGTTTGTCCTCTTGAGTTTTAAGTCTCATGAATAAAAGAATTTGATAAGAGACTTAAAAGAAGCCTGTGAAAATTTTTGTTCAAATGTCGCTGAGCCAGAGGCAGTTGCAGAAGATGGAAGAATGCTTTGCAAAGGAAGACATCAAGCAGCCAGGTGAAGGAACTGGATACAGAATATGTGTGAGACATTCCAGAGTGTACAGGAATACATTTTAAAGTTGTGGCTGGAACAAGAACCACGTAGAAGAAGAAGAAACCTTCTTTTCCAAGACAGGTCTCAAAAAATGAGTAAACTCTGTGATGCTACACTGGGAGAGCTAAAATAATCGGCCTGGATGGAGGTCTGTTGGAAGCATGACTGCCAATAAGGACAGAATTATTGCTTGATCTTCATAGCATGACTTCAGTTGATCCATCTCTCATGGGAGATGAGCCCCTCCCAGACTCCAGTGTTCTAAAACCTGAGGCATGGCTAATACTTATTAAAAGGAGGGGACAGTAGTATTAAATGTCCTAAGTGCTTAAAAATGACTGGACTAAGTAGGTCCATGAGCAATACTGATACTTCAATTTTTTTTCCCACCACCTGATACTTCAATTTTTTTTTTCTTCAGAGACTTGAAGTTCTTGTCCTACAGGTTGTTCGTGTGCTTGGTTAGTTACACCAAGGTATTTTATATTATTTGTGGCTATTTTAAAGGATGTTGTTTGATTAATTTTTTTCCTGAGCCCGTTTATCATTTGTATAATGGAGAGCTACTGATTTTTTCCTTGATTTAAATTTGTATCCAGCCACTCTGCTGAAGATGTTTATCAACTGTAGGATTTCTCTGGCAACTCCAAATAGACTGGACCAGAAAAGAAATTCCTCCTGACACATAATATTCAGAACAAAAAATGCACTAAATAAAGATAGAATATTAAAAGCAGTAAGGGAAAAAGGTCAAGTAACATATAAAGGCATGCCTATCAGAATTAAACCAAAAACTATGAAAGCCAGAAGATCCTGGACAGATGTTATGCAGACCCTAAGAGAACACAAATGCCAGCCCAGGCTACTATACCCAGCCAAACTCTCAATTACCATAGATGGAGAAACCAAAGTATTCCACGACAAAACCAAATTCATATGTTATCTTTCCACGAATCCATCCCTTCAAAAGATAATAACAAAAAACAAAAAAAACCAAAACAACAAAACAACAACAACAACAACAACAACAACAACAACAAAACAATACAAGGACAGAAAACACGCCCTAGAAAAAGCAAGAAAGTAATCCCTCAACAAACCAAAAAGAAGACAGCCACAAGAACAGAATGCCAACTCTAAAAACAAAAATAAAAGGAAGCAACAATTACTTTCCCTTAATATCTCTTAATATCAATGAACTCAATTCACCAATGAAAAGACATAGACTAACTGACTGACTACACATATAGGACCCAACATTCTGCTGCTTACAGGAAACCCATCTCAGGGAAAAAGACAGACACTACTTCAGAGTGAAAGGCTGGAAAACAATTTCCAAGCAAATGATCTGAAGAAACAAGCTGGGGTAGCCATTCTAATATCGAATAAAAGTGACTTCCAACCCAAAGTTATCAAAAAAGAAAAGGAGGGGCACTTCAATACAATCAAATGTAAAATCCTCCAAGAGGAACTCTCAATGCTGAATATCTATGCTCCAAATGCAAGGGCACCCACATTCATTAAAGAGACTTTACTAAAGCTCAAAGCACATATTGCACCTCACACAATAATAGTGGGAGACTTCAACACACCACTTTCATCAATGGACAGATCATGGAAACAGAAACTAAACAGGGACACACTGAAACTAACAGAAGTGATGAAACAAATGGACTTAACAGATATCTACAGAACATTTTGTCCTAAAACAAAAGGATATACCTTCTTCGAGACACCTCATGGTACCTTCTCCAAAATTGGCCATATAATTTGTCACAAAACAGGCCTCAACAGATACAAAAATATTGAAATTGTACCATGCATCCTATCAGACCACCATGGACTAAGGCTGATCTTCAATAACAAAATAAATAATGGAAAGCCAACATTCACTTGGAAATTGAAAAACACTCTTCTCAATGATACCTTGGTCAAGGAAGGAATAAAGAAAGAAATTAAAGACTTTTTAGAGTTTAATGAAAATGACACCACAACATACCCAAACTTATGGGACACAATGAAAGCATTTCTAAGAGGGAAACTCATAGCTCTGAGTGCCTCCAAGAAGAAACGGGAGAGAGCACACACTAGCAGCTTGACAACACACCTAAAAGCTCTAGAAAAAAAGGAAGCAAATTCACCCAAGAGGAGCAGACAGCAGGAAAATATCAAACTCAGGGGCAAAATCAACCAAGTGGAAACAAGAAGAACTATTCAAAGAATTAACCAAATGAGGAACTGATTCTTTGAGAAGAATAAAAAAAATAGATAAAACCTTAGCCAGACTAACAAGAGGGCACAGGGACAGCATCCTAATTAACAAAATCAGAAATGAAAGGGAGACATAACAACAGATCCTGAAGAAATCCAAAACACCATCAGATCCTTCTACAAAAGGCTATACTCAACAAAACTGGAAAACTTGGACGAAATGGACAAATTTCTAGACAGATACCAGGTGCCAAAGTTAAACCAGGATCAAGTTAACAATCTAAACAGTCCCATATCCCCTAAAGAAATAGAAGTAGTCGTTAATACTCTCCCAACCAAAAAAAAAGACAAAGGGCCAAATGGGTTTAGTGCAGAGTTCTTTCAGACCTTCAAAGAACATCTAATTCAAGTTCTTCACAAACTATTCCACAAAATAGAAGTAGAAGGTACTCTACCCAATTCATGGCACAGCTGGTGGTTATCACGTAGAAGAACGAGAATTGATCCATTCCTATCTCCTTGTACTAAGGTCAAATCTAAGTGGATCAAGGAGCTCCACATAAAACCAGAGACACTGAAACTTATAGTAGAGAAAGTGGGGAAAAGCCTCGACAATATTGGCACAGGGGAAAAGTTTCTGAATAGAACCGCAATGGCTTGTGCTGTAAGATCGAGAATTGACAAATGGGACCTCATGAAACTGCAAAGCTTCTGCAAGGCAAAAGACACCGTCAATAAGACAAAAAGGCCACCAACAGATTTGGAAAGAATCTATACCTATGCTAAATCAGATAGGGGACTAATATCCAATATATATAAAGAACTGAAGAAGGTGGACTCCAGAAATACAACTAACCCCATTAAAAAAATGGGGCTCAGAGCTAAACAAAGAATTCTCACCTGAGGAATACCAAATGGCTGGGAATCACCTGAAAAAATGTTCAGCATCCTTAAGCATCAGGGAAATGCAAATCAAAACAACCCTGAGATTCCATCTCACACCAGTCAGAAAGACTAAGATCAAAAATTCAGGTGACAGCAGATTCTGGCGAGGATGTGGAAAAGAGGAACACTCGTTCATTGTTGGTGGGATTGCAAGCTTGTACAACAACTCTGGAAATCAGTCTGGCGGTTCCTCAGAAAATTGGACATTGTAGTATCGGAGGATACTGCAATACCTCTCCTGGGCATATATCCAGAAGATGTTCCAAGTAGTAAGAAAGAAACTTGCTCCACTATGTTCATAGCAGCCTTATTTATAATAGCCAGAAGCTGGAAAGAACCCAGAGGCCCCTCAACAGAGGAATGAATACAAAAAAATGTGGTAGATTTACACAATGGAGTACTACTCCGCTATTAAAAAGAATGAATTTATGATATTCCTAGGCAAATAGTTGAACCTGGAGGGCATCATCCTGAGTGAGGTAACCCAATCACAAATGAACTCAAATGATATGTACTCACTGATAAGTGGATATTAGCCCAGAAACCTAGAATACCCAAGATATAAGTTACAATTTGCAAAACACACGAAACTCAAGAAGAACGAAGACCAAAGTGTGGACACTTTGCCCCTTCTTAGAAATGGGAACAAAACACCCATGGAAGGAGTTACAGAGACAAAGTTTGGAGCTGAGACAAAAGGATGGACCATCTAGAGACTGCCATATCCAGGGATCCATCCCATAATCAGCCTCCAAATGCTGACACCATTGCATACACTAGCAAGACTTTGTTGAAAGGACCTTGATATAGCTGTCTCTTGTGAGACTATGCTGGGGCCTAGCAAACACATAAGTGGATGCTCACAGTCAGCTATTGGATGGGTCACACGGCCCCCAATGGAGGAGCTAGAGAAAGTACCCAAGGAGCTAAAGGGATCTGCAACCCTATAGGTGGAACAACATTATGAACTAACCAGTAACCCCCGAAGCTCTTGACTCTAGCTGCATATGTATCAAAAAATGGCCTAGTCGGCCATCACTGGAAAGAGAGGCTCATTGGTCTTGCAAACTTTATATGCCCCAGTACAGGGGAATGCTAGGGCAAAAAGTGGGAGTGGGTGGGTGGGGGGCTGGGGGAAGGGTATTGGGGACTTTTGGGATAGCATTGGAAATGTAAATGAGGAAAATACCTAATAAAAAATATATTGTGAGACTATGCCGGGGCCTAGCAAACACAGAAGTGGATGCTCACAGTCAGGTATTGGCTGGATCACAGGGCCCCCAATGGAGGAGCTAGAGAAAGTACCCAAGGAGCTAAAGGGATCTGCAACCCTATAGGTGGAACAACATTTTGAACTAACCACTACCCCAGAGCTCTTGACTCTAGCTGCATATGTATCAAAAACCGGCCTAGTCGGCCATCACTGGAAAGAGAGGCCCATTGGACATGCAAACTTTATATGCCCCAATACAGGGGAATGCCAGGGCCAAAAAGTGGGAGTGGGTGGGTAGGGGAGTGGGGGGGGGAGGGTATGGGGGACTTTTGAGATAGCATTGGAAATGTAAATGAGGAAAATACTTAATAAAAATATTTAAAAAATATTAAAAATAGTAATACCATAATATATACATATATAAAAGGAGTTCTCTGGCAGAATTTTAGTGGTGGTTTATGTATACTATCATATCATCTGTGAATAACTATACTTAGGCCTCTTCATTTTCAATTTTTGAGCCTTTGATATCTCTCAGATGTCTTACTGATCTAGCTAGAACTTCAAGTATTATATATAATATATAGGGAGAGAAATGGCAGTCTGATCTTGTCCCTGATTTTAGAGGAATTGCTTTAAATTTCTCTTTGTTTAATTCGGTGTTGGCCATGATCTTGCTGTATATTCCCTTTATAGTTTTTAGGTATGTTTCCCTGATCTCTCAGACTTTTAACAGGTAAGGATGTTGGATTTTGTCAGAGGCTATTCAAAGAATCAACCAAACCAGGAGCTGCTTCTTTGAGAAAATCAACAAGATAGACAAACCCTTAGCCAGACTCACTAGAGGGCACAGGGACAGCATCCTAAAATAAGAAATGAAAAGGGAGACATAACAACAGATCCTGAGGAAATCCAAAATACCATCAGATCCTTCTACAAAAGGCTATACTCAACAAAACTGGAAAACCTGGATGAAATGGACTAATTTCTAGACAGATACCAGGTACCAAAGTTAAATCAGGATCAGATTAATGATCAAAGCAGTCCCATATCCCCTGAAGAAATAGAAGCAGTCATTAATAGTCTCCTAACCAAAAAAAGCCCAGGACAAGATGGGTTTAGTGCAGAGTTCTATAGACCTTCAAAGAAGACCTAATTCCAGTTCTTGTTAAACTATTCCACAAAATAGACACAGAAGGAACTCTACCCAGTTCATTCTATGAAGCCACAATTACTCTGATACCTAAACGACATAAAGACCCAACAAAGATAGAGAACTGCAAACCAATTTCCCTTATGGATATCGATGCAAAAACACTCAATAAAATCCTGGTAAATCGAATTCAAGAACACATCAAGACGATCATCCATCATGACAAAGTAGGCTTCATCCCAGGGAAGCAGGGATGGTTTAATATACGGAAATCCATCAATGTAATCCACTATGTAAACAAACTCAAAGACAAAAATCACACGTTCATCTTGTTAGATGCTGAGAAAGAATTTGACAAAATCCAACACCCATTCTTGATAAAAGTCTTGGAAAGATCAGGAATTTAAGGACCATACCTAAACATAATAAAAGCAATCTACAGCAAACCAGTAGCCAACATCAAAGTAAATGGTAGAAACTGGAAGCAATCCCGCTAAAATCAGGGACTAGACAAGGCTGCCCACTTTCTCCCTATCTATTCAATATAGTACTTGAAGTCCTAGCCAGAGCAATTAGACAACAAAAGGAGGTCAAGGGGATACAAATTGGAATGGAAGAAGTCAAAATACCATTATTTGCAGATGATATGACAGTATACATAAATGACCCTAAAAATTCCACCAGAGAACTCCTAAACCTGATAAACAGCTTCAGTACAGTAGCTGGATATAAAATTAACTCAAACAAGTCAATGGCCTTTCTCTACACAAAGGATAAACAGACTGAGAAAGAAATTAGGGAAACAACATCCTTCACAATAGTCACAAATAATATAAAATACCTTGGTGTGATTCTAACTAAGGAAGTGAAAGATCTGTATGATAAGAACTTAAAGTCACTGAAGAAAGATATCAAAGAAGTTCTCAGAAACTGGAAAGATCTCCCATGCTCATGGCTTGGCAGGATCAATATAGTAAAAATGGCTATGCTGCCAAACGCAATCTAGAGACTCAATGCAATTCCCATCAAAATTCCAACTCAATTCTTTAACGAATTCGAAAGGGCAATTTGCAAATTCATCTGGAATAACATAAACCTAGGATAGCAAAAACTCTTCTCAATGATAAAAGAATCTCTGGTGGAATCACCATGCCTGACCTCAAGCTGTACTACAGAGCAATTGTGATAAAAACTTCATGGTACTGGTATAGTGACAGATAAGTAGACCAGTGGAATAGAAAGAAATGAAGACCCAGAAATGAACCCACACACCTATGGTCACTTGATCTTCGACAAGGGAGCTAAAACCATCCAGTGGAAAAAAGACAGCATTTTCAACAAATGGTGATGGCACAAATGGCGGTTAACATGTAGAAAAATGTGAATTCATCCATTCTTATCTCCTTGTGCTAAGGTCAAGTCTGAGTGGATTAAGGAACTCCACATAAAACCAGAGACACTGAAACTTATAGATGAGAAAGTGGGGAAAAGCCTTGAAGATATGGGCACAGGGGAAAAATTCTTGAATAGAACAGCAATGGCTTGTGCTGTGAGATCAAGAATTGACAAATGGGACCTCATAAAATTGAAAAATTTCTGTAAGGCAAAAGACACTGTCAATAAGACAAGAAGGCAACCAACAGAATGACAAAGAATCTTTATCAATCCTAAATCAGATAGGGGACTAATATCCAATATAAAGAACTCAAGAAGATGGACTCCAGAAAACCAAATAACTCCACAAACAAATGGGGCACAGAGCTAAACAAAGAATTCTCAACTGAGGAATATCGAATGGCTGAGAAGCACCTGAAAAAATGTTCAGCATCCTTAATCATCAGGGAAATGCAAATAAAAACAACCCTGAGATTCCACCTCATAACAGTCAGAATGGCTAAGATCAAATTTTAATGTTACAGCAGATGCTGTCAAGGATGTGGAGAAAGTGGAACACTCCTCCATTGTTGGTGGGATTGCAAGCTGGTACAACCACTCTGGAAATCAGTCTGGCAGTTCCTCAGAAAACTGGACATAGTATGACAGGAGGATCCAGCAATATCTCTCCTTGGCATATATGTAGAAGATGTTTCAACTGGCCACAAGAACGCATGCTCCACTATGTTCATAGCAGCCTTAAAAATAGCCAAAAGCTGGAAAGAACCCCGATATCCCTCAACAGAGGAATGGATACAGAAAATGTGGTACATTTACAGAATGGAGTACTACTCAGCTATTAAAAATAATGAATTTATTAAATTCCTAGGCAAATGGATGGATCTGGAGGCCATCATCCTGAGTGAGGTAACCAAATCACAAAAGAACTCACATGATATGCACTCACTGATAAGTGGATTTTAGCCCAGAAACTTAGAATACCCAAGATAAACCCTGATATAGATGTCTCTTGTGAGACTAGGCCGGGGCCTAGCAAATACATAAGTGGATGCTCATAGTCAGCTATTGGATGGGTCACAGGGCCCCCAATGGAGGAGCTAGAGAAAGTATCCAAGGAGCTAAAGAGATCTGCAGGTGCAACAACATTATGAACTAACGAGTACCCCGGAGCTCTTGACTTTAGCTGCATATGTATCAAAAAATGGCCTAGTCAGCCATCACTGGAAAGAGAGGCCCATTGGACATGCAAACTTTATATGCCCCAGTACAGGGGAATTCCAGGGCCAAAAAGTGGGAATGGGTGGGTAGGGGAGTTGGGGGTAGGGCATGGGGGACTTTTGGGCTAGCCTTGGAAATGTAATTGAGGAAAATACGTAATAATAATAAAAAAAGAATATCCAAGATACAACTTGAAAACACATGAAATTCAAGAAGAAGGAAGAGTAAAGTGTGGACAATTCACCCCTTCTTAGAATTGGGAACAAAACACCCATGGAAGGAGTTACAGAGACAAAGTTTGGAGTTGAGAGGAAAGGATGGACCATCCAGACACTGCCCCACCCGGTAGTCCATCCCATAATCAACCACCAAATGCAGACATTATTGCATACGCCAGCAAGATTTTGCTGAAGGGACCCTGATGTAGTTGTCTCTTGTGAGGCTAAGCCAGTGCCTGGCTAACACAGAAGTGGATGCTCACAGTCAGCTATTGGATGGAACACAGGACCCCCAATGGAGGAGCTGGAGAAAGTACCCAAGGAACTGAAGGGGTCTACAGCCCTATAGGTGGAACAACAATATGAACTAACCAGTACCCCCAGAGCTCGTGTCTCTAGCTGCATATGTAGCAGAAGATGGCCTTGTTGGCCATTATTGGGAAGAGAGGCCCCTTGGTCTTGCAAACTTTATATGCCCCAGTTCAGGGGAAACACCAGGGCCAAGAAATGGGAATGGGAGGTTAAGGGGAGCAGCAGGGGAGGGTATAGGGGACTTTCAGGATAGCATTTGAAATGTAAATGAAGTAAATACCTAATTAAAAAAATTGGGAAAAAATGAAAACAATATTTTAGCCAAAAAAAAAAAAAAAAAGAATTACAGGAGGACACAGCCAAACAGTTAGAAGCCCTTAAAGAGGAAACACAAAAATCCCTTAAAGATTTACAGGAGAACACAGGTAAAGAGGTAGAAGCCCTTAAAGAAGGATCACAAATATCCCTTAAAGAAATATAGGAGAACACAGCAAAATAGGTGAAGGAATTGAATAAAACCATCCAGGATCTAAAAATGGAAGTAGAAACAATAAAGAAATCACAAAGGGAGACAACTCTGGAGATAGAAATCCTAGGAAAGAAATCAGGATCCATAGATGCAAGAATCACCAACAGAATACAAGAGATGGAAGAGAGAATCTCAGGTGCAGAAGACTCCATAGGAAACATTGACACAACAATAAATAAAATGCAAAATGCAAAAAGATCCTTACTGAAAACATCCAGGAAATCCAAGACACAATGAGAAGACCAAGTCTAAGGATAATGGGTATAGATAAGAATGCAGATTTTCAATTTAAAGGGCCAGTAAATATATTCAACAAAATTATAGAAGAAAACTTAAAGAAAGAGATGTCCATAAACGTACAAGAAGCCCAGAGAACGCTAAATAAACAGGACCTGAAAAGAAATTCCTCCTGACACATAATAATCAAAACACCAAATGCACTAAACAAAGTCAGAATATTAAAAGCAGTAAGGGAAAAAGGTCAAGTAACATATAAAGACACACTTATTAGAATTACACAAGTATTCTCACCAGAGACTATGAAAGCCAAAAGATCCTGGACAGATGCCATACAGACCCTAAGAGAACACAAATGCCAGCCCAGGCTACTATACCCAGTAAAACTCTCAATTACCATAGATGGAGAAACCAAAGTATTCCATGACAAAACCAAATTTATACAATATCTTTCCAGGAATCCAGCCCTTCAAAGGATAATAAAGGGAAAACTCCAACACAGTGATGGAAACTACGCCCTAGAAAAAACAAGAAAGTAATCTTTCAGAAAATCTAAAAGAAGATAGCCAAATGAATAGAATCCCAAATCTAACAATAAAAATAAAAGGAAGCCGGGCATGGTGGCGCACGCCTTTAATCCTAGCACGTGGGAGGCAGAGGCAGGAGGATTTCTGAGTTCGAGGCCAGCCTGGTCTACAAAGTGAGTTCCAGGACATCCAGGGCTATACAGAGAAACCCTGTCTCGAAAAACCAAAAAAAAAAAAAAAAAAAAAAAAAAAAAAAAAAAAAAAAAAACCCCAAAAAAACCAAACAAACAAACAAAAAAAATAAACAAACCAGGAAGCAACAAATACTTTTCCTTAATATCTCTTAATGTCAACGGACTCAATTCTCCAATAAAAAGGCATAGACTAACAGACTGACTACATAAACAGGACCCAACATTTTGCTGCATACAGGAAACCCACCTCAGGGATAAAGACAGACACTACCTCAGAGTACAAGGCTGGAAAACAATTTTCCAAGCAAATGGTCCCAAGAAAGAAGCTTGGAGTCGCCATTCTACTATTGATAAAAATTGACTTTAAACCTATAGTAATCAAAAAAGACAAGGAAGGATACTTCATACTCATCAAAGGTAAAATCTTCCAAGAGGAACTCTCAATTCTGAACATCTATGCTCCAAATGCAAGGGCATCCACATACATTTAAGAAACTTTAGTAAAGCTCAAAGCACACATTGTACCTCACACAATAATAGTGGGAGACATCAACACCCCATCATCAATGGACAGATCCTGGAAACAGAAACTAAACAGAGACACAGTGAAACTAACAGAAGTTGTGAAACAAAAGGATTTAACAGATATCTATACAACATTCTATCTTAAAACAAAAGGATATACCTTCTTCTCAGCATCTCAGGGACCCTTCTCCAAAATTGACCATATAATTGGTCACAAAAAAGGCCTCAACAGATACAAAAATATTGAAATAACCCCATGTGTTCTATCAGATCACCACGGACTAAGGCTGATCTTCAATAACAACATAAATAATTGAAAGCATACATACTCATGGAAGCTGAACAATACTCTACTCGATGAAAACTTGGTGAAGGAAGAAATAAGGAAAGAAATTAAAGACTTTTTAGAGTTTAATGAAAATGAAGCCACAACATACCCAAACTTATGAGACACAATGAAAGCAATGCTTAGAGGAAAACCCATAGCTATGAGAGCCTCCAAAAAGAAACTAGAGAGAGCATACACTAGCAGCATGACAACACACCTAAACACTCTAGAACAAGAGGAAGCAAATTCACCAAAGAGGAGTAGATGGCAGGAAATAAGCAAACTCATGGCTGAAGTCAACCAAGTGGAAACAAAAAGAACTATTAAAAAAAAAAATCAACCAAACCAGGAGCTGGTTCTTTGAGAAAATCAGCAAGATAGAAAAAGCCCTTAGCCAGACTAACTGCATGGCATAGAGACAGAGACCAACTAGGGGTCTGCCCCAGCAGCAAGGATCAGATGGAAGGGGTGGGAGGGATGGAAGGAAGAGGAATGGCATTCGGGAGGGCATGGGTTTTGGTGGGTGAAGAGTCTGGAGCACACCAGGCTTCCAGCAGCAGCTCTGACACTCCAGGTGGGGACTGTGGTGTTCTTACCAACTGAGTGCAGAGGGTCCTCTGGGATGTATCAGGATATGGAGTCTTCATGGGAGCAGACCAACTAAGGGTCTGCCCCAGCAGCAAGGACTAGGTGGAAGGGGGCCTTCCCTATCTTGAAGCATTGAACTGCATTCAACTATGCTGTTCACTCCTAGTACACACCCACCCAGCTAATTTTTCATCTGTGCTTATCAGAGATATGCAAGGTCTCTGAATTCTTTTGAAGTGTTAAAAAATGCACTTTTTGTCTTCTAAGTCACCTGTGACCTGGGGTTACAGGTGTTGATTCATAGAATAATCAAAAGAGACCCTGGAATAAATAACTAAATTCATAATTTAAATACACCTGGGTTTTCAGTCTGCATGACATGAGCTAGCAGGAAATGATAGCAGTTCATTTTTAGAATTTTTTGTAGTGACAGTAGAGTGAGATATCTGAAGATCCCTAGAGAGCGAACACAGCTCTTCAAGAATTTTTTCTAAAGGGATTTCTGAGGTCAGGAGCCCAAAGAATTACTTAAACAGATGACACAGCTCTTTTAAAATGGTTTCTAGTAGCTATCCAAATAAGGGTGTCTGAAGAACAAAAACAGCTCTTTTAGAATTATTACTACTACTACTACTGTTGTTGTTGTTGTTGTTTATTTGCTTTCTGATTTTGATAACCCAAGAATTACTTTTAAAAGTTTTCTTTTTTTACTTGGCCAGTAGATGCAAGAATTCTTATAAAAAATACAGAGAGAGACCTGTTGTGAGCAGAAAGATTGCTGTTTCAACCAGAGCGTTTTTAGAATATCAAGAAAGGGCTAAAGCAGAGTAGAACACCCCTCCAAACACAAGCTGCCATCTTGGACCCATGATTGGATTTCAAGTTGCTTGTTTTCCTGCTGCTCTCAAATACCATACTCTTAGGAACCCGTACCTAGACAAGTTCGGTCCTTGGTATTTGTGATCTTTTTACTTTCTATATGTGAGACTTGTGGTATTTTTACCTTTGTTTCTTAGACTACAAGTAATGATATTACCATGTAGCATTGGCTCCTGAGCAAACTACTTTCACAGTGTCATTTACTTGCTTTTCAGTTAAGACCTTGTAGTACAAGAAGGACATCTCACAGACATTTCTGTCCATCATTTTTATAATTTACATATGTTTTCTGCATGACTTTGTGCTAAGGATCCTTTTAAAAATCTCTGCTATTACCTTGTGACCAAGTTCATGAGAAGAACTTAGCATGTTTAGGAGTAGGCAAATCTCTATGTGAACGTATCCACATTCCCTAAGTAAAGACTCAATGCTTTCTTTTTTAGAAGAAAATCGTTGCTTTGGAAATGGCTCTCATGCTCTCAGTGCATGCCACAAGAAAAAAAAATCTTATCTGTCTTTGTCTAGATAGTTGCACTGGCTATTCTTGGTAGTCAAGTTAAATATATCTGGAATTAGCCAAAATCCAAATAGTTGGCTATTGTGGGTAATTTTCTTAATTGTACCTTTTGAAATGGGAGTGCCCTTATATAATATGGATCTTTGAGTTGATAAAATCCACCTTTTATCTAGATCACAGCTTGTTATGGCAGCCTACATATACAAAGGAGATTGAAGACTGAAGATCTTTCTCTTTGTCTGCCTGCCCTACCTCTGGCTAGCAAGTTAATTTTTTAAAAACTGGCATTAGGGCTTAATTTTTTTGCAATTCTGATATAAACTAAAGACCAGCTGAGGCATGCAGCCACATGGACTAAACAATGAGTAGATTCTTAAATTTTCATTGGTAGAAAGGCACTGTTGGGATAGTAGAATGACACAGCTCTTGAGCCATTCAAATAAATTCATTTCCAACATGATAGAGAGATTGAGACTATCAATTATTTTTAAAAATAAAACACTTAATTTTAATTATAATATAGTAACTATGATGATGATAATCTAGTTCATTTTAATGGATATTTTCTTTATTTACATTTCAAATGTTATCCCCTTTCCTGGTTTTCCCTTTGAAAAAAACACCCTCCCCATATACCCTCCCCTCTCCCCCTGCTCACCAACCCACCCACTCCCGCTTCCTGGCCCTGGCATCCCCCTACACTGGGGCATAGAACCATCACAGGACCAAGGGCCTCTCCTCCCATTGATGACCGACTAGACCATCCTCTGCTACATATGCAGCTAAACCCACCAGTCCCTCCATATGTTTTCTTTGGTTGGTGGTTTAATCCCTGGGAACTCTGGGGGTACTAGTCAGTTCATATTGTTGTTCCTCTTTTGGGGCTGCAAACCCCTTCTGCTCCTTAGGTCCTTTCTCTAGCTCCTTCATTGGGGACCCTATGCTCAGTCTAATGGATGGATGTGAGCATCCACTGCTGTATTTGTGAGGCACTGGCAGAGCCTCTGAGGAGAGAGCTATATCAGGCTCCTGTTAGCAAGCACTTGTTGGCATCCACAACAGTGTCTGGGTTTGGTGATTGTATATAGGATGGATCCCCAGGTGGGTCAGTCCCTGGATGGTCATTTCTTCAGTCTGTACTCCACACTTTGAATCTGTAACTCCTTCCATGGGTGTTTTGTTCACCCTTCTAAGAAGGATCAAAGTCTCCACATTTTGGTCTTCCTTCTTCTTGAGTTTCATGTGGTTTGTGAATTGTATTTTGGGCATTCCAAGTTTCTGGGCCAATATCCACTTATCATTGAGTACATATCATGTGTGTTCTTTTGTGATTGGCTTATCTCACTCATGATGATATCTTCTAGATCCATCTCTTTGCCTAAGAATTTCATAAATTAATTGTTTTAATAACTGAGTAGTACTCCATTGTGTAAATGTACCCCATTTTCTGTATCCATTCCTCTCGAGGAATATCTGGATTCCTTCCAGCTTCTGGCTATTATAAATAAGGCTGATATGAACATAGTGGAGCATGTGTCTTTGTTATATGGTGGAGAATCTTGTTGGGTCCTCAGGTAGTACTATGTCCAATTTTCTGAGGAATGACCTAACTGATTTCCAGAGTGGCTGTACCAGCTTGCAATCCCACCAGCAATGGAGGAGTGTTCCTCTTTCTCCACATCCTAGCCAGCATCTGCTGTCACCTGACTTTTTGATCTTAGCCATTCTGACTGGTGTGAGGTAGAATCACAGGGTTGTTTTGATTTGCATTTCCCTGATGACTAAGAATGTTCAACATTTCCTTAGGCGCTTCTTGACCATTCGAGTTCTCTTTATCTAGAGAAATTTTACTAAAATAGATGTCGGTTTTGTTGTTTGTTTATTTTATTTTACCAGACACTGAGGAAGATTTATTGGTTAATTAGAGTGCTTCACAGTGTTTGTCATATGGTTCCTGCTTGGTTCTGATGGTTGACTCATAAGTATTAGGTGTAAAAAGTACTTGTAGTTTTCCTGAACCCTGAAGAAGACACAAAACAAAAACTCTTGTCTCTTAATATACTTCTGTAATTGTTAATACTCTGGGCACCCTTCCACTTGTGGGACAGGTTGATAACTCCACGGTAAGTTGAGAAATGGGCTACACAGTTTATGGACCTAGATTACAGGAGGAAGAAGGGGAAGTGCCTACTTAGTGCTGTGATTGGAGCTCAGGACAGCTTCAAAGTTGCAACAAAGTAGCACAGGGTCACTGCCCACAAAGGGGAAAGCAGGTAGCCGACCGGAAGCTGGAGTTGTGGATCCTCCCCGGACCTAGGTGGGAAAACAGACACAAGATGTACTGAAATGAAAAGCTCTGCAGATCTGCAAAAGGACTGGCTTCTGACTGTGCCCAGGACTAATCCACTGTGTCCCTTCAGTGCACTCTAACCCTAATTGTGGTGCTTATGTTACTCAAGACTCACTAGCCAATCAGCACATGGAGGCGGTCCTGCCAATCAGAGAAGAAGGCGGGCTTTACCGGAAGCTTTCCTGCTAGTTCCTTTATGAAGCAGATAAATCCCGAGGGTTTCTGTATGGCCCTTTCTGTGAAGCAGGGCAATCCTGAGTATTTCTGCTTGGCATGTTCCGTGTGCCGCCGCGGAGTCCCGTGAGGAGAGCTCAGGCAAGTCCCGACATGGTAAGTGCAGGGCCATGTCCAACAAAAGGAAAGAGCAGGGGGCTGAGCAGAGGGAGCTGCTGTCATGGGTCTTCCCCGGGGCTCCGTGATAAACAGCAGCCTGACAAAAGCAGAGGCCTGTGAGGTTCCCTGTGGTCCTGTTCTCTCCCTGGAGCCGGAGGTGGCCTCTGAATAACCTCACTAGGGTGGCTGCATCTGCACAAAGCATTTGGGGAAAGGGCTTCTGTGTAGAAACATCCTTGGCAAGAAGCCAGACGCGGAGAGCTTTAGTTTCTCTGTATCTTCAGGAAGTTCTGGCCTTAGCATTTAGCCCTTTAATATGTAGGTTTGCAAGTGTAAGATCCCTTTGGCTTTGATTTTGTGGAAGCTGTAAAAGGCACCTCGTGTGTTGGGTAGCACTCCAATGTTGAGCTGTGATTTAGAAGCGTAAAATTGATGATGTAAAGGATTTACCAAAACTTATAGTGACACCAAGTAGAATGTAGCTGAGGGAGGACTGCCTCTAAAACACCCCACGGATAATAGGATGCTAGTATATGTGTTTGATTACCAAGATTGTCCAGACATTTGTCTATAAACCATAACAAAGGAGACAAATCTGGTTTACAATCATGAACTAGGGCCATCCTGATATCAAAGAACAGGCCTCTAGCAAGTGGCTCTAAGGGGCAAAATAGGGTCACGACCAACATTAAGGCCTGGTGTGCCATAAAGATCCGGTTTTCTTCTTTCTTTCTTTCTTTCTTTCTTTCTTTCTTTCTTTCTTTCTTTCTTTCTTTCTTTCTTTTATATAAGTACACTGTAGCTGTCCTCAGACACTCCAGAAGAGGGCATCAGATTTCGTTTAGGATGGTTGTGAGCCACCATGTGGTTACTGGGATTTGAACTCGGGACCTTCGGAAGAGCAGTCGGTGCTCTTAACCACTGAGCCATCTAGCCAGCCCCCTGGTTTTCTTCTTAAGCAAAGCATAGTTTTGCCATGTGGACAAGACCACACTTGGTGATAACTGAAAAGGAAAACCACTGCTGTGCTGAGGACTGGCCTGGTCCAGGGAGGCTTTCTATGAGGCCTTCATGAATGGAGAATGGCCCAGCCCCTTCTCAGTCTCCAGAGCCAATGACAGCCTGGGGCTTAGGCTTAGGGGCTTCCCCTAAGGCCCTGAAGTGCTGAGAATAAAATAGAGCTCCTTCTCTAAAGCAAGGATGGTGCTTGGGAGAGCGGGTGGTGGTCTGGGGCCAGGGCCTTCGGGGCCTCCAGGGCCTTCGGGGATGGCTTGCTTCAGACCCTGAGATCCCACCACATGCGGCTATGGTTATCAGTCCCGAGTCCAGTGTGGGCTTGGTCAGGAATGTTTTTGAGAGGTTCAGTGTTCCTTTTGTACAACGTTCTTCTATTAGATCCTTCCTGTGTTTTTCCCATTCATGGTAGTTTGTGCTGACTTGACACAAGTCTCCTATTTTGTTCCATTTTGTCCCTGTAAGAAGTATACAGGATGATATTCTCCAGAAGCCTGTGTGGCATAAGACAGAGCCCGTCCAAGACATCCCCATCCCAGCTTTGATACTTTCTTCCTTCAACTTTTCCAACCTTCGCATCTTCTGGCTCCTCTATCTCAGAACCCTGTCACTGATGAATGATCTGCTGTTTCAGGGCACTGATTTATCTAAGAAATAATTCAGATTATATCTATTCTGTGTAAGTCTCCCATCTGTGGGACTTGCAGTCTCTAGTCCATATTTAAATTGTTTAAAACATTGCCCAGGGCTGGAACCTAAGACACACTTACATGAGACAGCATATGTGGAATGTAAAATCTGTTCTGGGCTGTCTCTTCTCTAAGCATTAGCCAGAGCTGAATATATGCTGCAATTAAAGAGATTTTTCTTAATTAATCTTGTAATTGTTTGTGGAGTGATTGCTCCTGGGGAAGGTATCTTATTCTAGGAGAGCTGCATCTTCTTCCCTGTACTAGAAGTGTTTCTATGACAAGCTATGTTGACTCAGGCACCATTGATCCCAGTCTCATGCTCCCCAGGCAGTGACCTTGCTTTCCTATTGATGAAGAAACTTTCTAAATTTTTGAGATGAAGAATTTTACCACAACAGTGTTTTAAAATTGGTGGTGTACAATTTAACCTGAGATAAGTGAATACTGAATTTCCATTTAAGGGATGTATATAGATATTTCCAGTCCTTGTTGACACAGTTAAGTCAGCTCAGAAATTTGAAACACATGTTATTGGCTGTGTGTCAGGTTAGAGATCTCAGCAGCTAACTTTGCACATAGGGACAAGGTCAAACACTATCATATTAATGCCATTCCTTCTAACAGGGAAGGGCCAGCTCTTTTCAAAATCATTATCCCTATGTGTTCTTTCAATTATATTTTGTCAGGAGCCGTAATGGGACAAGCTAATAACTAGCAGGTGATCATCCTGAAGTGGCCTGCCTCGGATTATTATATAATCTGCGACAGGTGAGCCCTCATTAAGCTAGGCTGTGAGGGACTAATTTTGGGAAAGGTTTCTGCTATTAATATGCTTTTCCTGTTATTATTAAACATATATAACAATCACTAAGTAGGAACACACCCCTCTGCAGATCCACAAAGATGTACTGTCTGGTAGTGATGCTATGTAGACTAATAAATGACTTAAGTCTTTATGATGATCCTATAAGAATTCCTAAAATTATATCTGTGATTATTAAGCTCTTTTATAATGGGACTTCTATTAGGTCCCTTTCTGATAGTCAAAGCTGCAATGAGAACTCTGCCAGTCTCTCAGGTGTCACCAGTTAATTTCTGTTAGATGGTAACCAGACTTTCTCCTACTCAGAGCACATTCCAAGAGGTTGTAAAACAATTAACCAAAGGTCATTAAAAAGCAACTAATGATTTATTATAGGTACTAGGACAGAAGATAAAATTTCAACTGGCTTTATCTATACAAAACTTCACTAATACATTAGTTATGGTTTTAAACCTTCAGTGAACCTGTGGAGCTCAGACAGGTGATGGATGTTTAGCCATATAATTACTCCTAATGGATATGCATGTAAACATTCGCTGTTGTAAACTTCTATTTCAATTTACAATTTGATTTTTTTGTGTGAACTTGTGATGAACTTTGTAACATGTGATCTTGTATTCTGGAAGATGTATAAGTACTGAGGACAAAGAGATCAATAGAGGAGACTTTGCCTTTCCCCAGTTATACTAACCTTAGAGGATTTTTTTTTTTTTTTTTGTTTCCCGACTAAGGAACCTTTCCCCCTTAATTAGTTTTTATAAGAAACTTTTTACAACTAGTAATAAATTCTATAATCACTTCTCTAATGTCTTCTCTTCCTGAGACTTCCAAGGAGGAGGCTGAAAGTTAGATCCCAGCAATCCCTGCTGAGATAGAACAAAGGCTATTTACTGAATCCTTTGTGGCTTGAGGAAGAGGTGCTAAGTGCCAGAAACTGCAGTTTCTGGCTTCAGGATCACAGAAGGCAGGTCAGCTACAATGGCATAGTTACTTAAACTTAGATAAGTAAACTTTTTATTATACAGCAACCCTAAATTTCTCATAAGACAAAGTCTTACTTCAGAAACTCATAAGACAAAGTCTTACCCTCCACCTTCACTCTTCCCCCACCACTACCGTAAGATGAACCCACCAGAAAAGAAACACCACACATTGGGCTGGCCCTCAGCAATAGTTGTCTTTTTTAAAAAGTCAATTGTTGGTATTACTTTTAAATTTTCATATTCTTTACGCATCGCCATTCTGACCTCATTTTTATTCGCCAGTGTTTCCCATTCATTAAGAAATTCATTCCTTTTTCTAAAGATGTTTCCTATCTGTGTGTGTTTAGAGCAACATCTCCTGTAGCTCACCCTTTCCTTCTGCTGTGTAGTCAAGATTTGCTGTGAACACCTGATCCTGACTCTGCTGCCCTGTGCCTGGAAGTCTGTCCTGCTGCTCCTTTCAGGCCGGGCTCCAACTGGTCAGTGAGAAGAGATATAGACCAGTGAATGGGTGTCCTCCAACCTCCCTGGATTGGGGTGAGGGGACTACAAATAAAGAGGGACCTGTGTAAGCATTGAGTTCTCTGACCAACTTTGAAGCTGGTGTAATCACAGCAGAGAAAAGGAGGGGAAGAAGGAAGGTGAGGGCCTTTCTGCTTTGACAGTAGTTGACAATAGCAATGAGTAGTCAGGAATTTAGTTTTAGACAATCAGTAAAAGTCCCAAATGGGCATCTAGGAGGCTCCCAGAGCAGGGCAATCAGGAATCTGAATAAGGTACTGAACTTCTATCTAGAAACCAAATTTTGTATTTACTCTGATTCAAGCTATACAAGATCTAGACAAACCTGTGTGGATGTGCCTAATATTAATATTACTTGTTTTGTCTGAAAATACACAATATGAGTAATACTTGAAAGTTCTAGTATATGTTTAGACTCTGAAAAATATTGGACCATAATGTATGTTTCAAGCTCTAAACACAACCTTTGAGAGTATAATTGAATCATTTCATCCTCTCCTTTCTCCCTACTTTTAAGTCTGAAACTCTGGAACAAATAGCTGAGAGGGCTAGTTAACAAATCAAAGCAAACCTGCCTGACAGGTTCTCTCTGCAGGCCTCAGTCCCTACCTGATACAGGCATACCTAGCCTTGTTTGTAGCCTGGGGGTTAGGCTGCCCTTCTCCTAGCTGCCATTCCTCCTGTGATCCAACCCTGTTGCTTGCCTGCTCTTTTATATCTACCATTCATCAGCCTGATCTCTTGGTCTGGCTCTTGCTTCTCCCCTCCTTCCTTTCTCCACATTTGTCCCCTCTGGACTCTCCCAGATGTTCCTGGTTCTAGCTATGCTCTCCTTTTCACGTGTAGTAAACATTGTCCTTATCTTACCTAGGAGCAGTCAGGAGCAGCCATGTCCTTTTTTTTTTTTTCCCCATTCACTTCCCATTAACTGCACCTTGCTTTAAAATTCAGGACCATGTTTGGCTTTAATTATTGTTACTGTTTGAATTTGACTGAAGTTTGGCTGCAGGATTTCCCAACCATGAGTAGAGATGGCTGCATTGGACATTGTGTGTGTAATGGACTATGCAAACAAAGGACCCAGTGTCTTGGGAGAAGAAAATAAGTGCTCTGGGAGACTGGAACATTCTGTTAAATACAATCTCCCCAGACTAGGGCTCTCTGTCTGCACCTAGGGTGGAAGGGCAGAGTTAGGAAGGCTTCAGCTGTCTGAGTCATTTGCTCTCTGATCCCTTAGTAGAGAAACTGCTACTGTCCTGAGGCCCAGCTGGGCAGGCCTAGCAATCAAGATCACCAGTGGAAAGTAGCTTGCAGGCTCTTTCCAGAATTCTCCTAGCATGCATCTGTAGCAAGCTGTGAGGAAGACCACAAGCTATGCCATGGTTAGTGTGGGGAACACTGTCCCCAGGCTAGGAGAACATGCCTGCTGAGCTCTCAGAGTCTGATCTGCAGTGAGTGGTGATCTGAGCCCAGGCCCTTGGCCTGTTCCCCTCCCTGAGTGTGGATTTCCTGGGAGGGGGAGGCTTAAGAGCACTGGCAGTGTAAAGCTGGGGTGCTTATAATATCACTGTCCAGTGTGTTGACAAAGGCAGTTGTTTGCTATGCATACAGTAGGGAGACGGTCTGGGAAACTGGAGGTCTGGTTTCCAAAAGTACTGACCCTTGCATTCCACATTCAGTTTTGTATAACAAATTTTATAAGAAGTTTAGAAATTGATAGAAAGGAGGTGATAGGGATGATCCTTCAATAATATATGATAAGAATCCATTTTCTTTTCCACTATGTCCAGTCCCAATGGCACGATTCATGGAAATTCAGTTGCAGGGTACAAAAGGAGTTTCTGAGATGCAGAACTTCTCAGGTGTGCATGCTGTTGGGTAGGTAGATTGGACAGACTGCACATCCTGTGACATAATCCACGTGGCATGAAGCAAACACTTAGTTACTCTTCCACATCGTTTTGGCTGGGCTTCAGTAAGGCTGGGTCTGCGTGAAACCACAAGGGGTCATGAGGGGCTGCACACTCATAGTCCACCTTTCTGATCACCTTCATTTACAGAAAAAGCTCTAGAGCATGGAGACAGATCAATAATAGCTGGAAGGTCAAAATACAGCAGTTTAGGGAACACTTTGAGTTATATGTACAGGACTCATGAAGTCTGTGTTCATTTAATTTGTATATACATACAATCACACTAACATAGGTCAAGTTCAAATTATTACTGGTGTAGTTTCCTTAGGTATTTTGGTGATAACTTGAATATATTTTTAAGCTTATATTTTTTGTTTTTTTTCCTACATTCCATCATTTTTCACAAATCTTATATACATTCTTGATTATTATATCTGTGTTGTAAGAGTATATGTCACATTGTGCCAGTGTGTGTACTGTGTATAATCCTGTTGCAAATTCTGAGTTTTCTCATGACATAGCTTTGGAATCAATGTTCATGTTATAAATTGTTATGAATTTTTAGATGGAACTCTCTCTATCCTGTGTATTTATTCCTTACATTGTACCTTCAATGCCTGAGATTCTGTCTTTAATCTCTATTCTGTGGGTGAACCTTGCCTCTATAGTTCCTCGTTGCAATCCAAAAGATTCCTTGCTAGGGTTCCCTCAGTTTGTGCTTTCTTAATTGTTTCTATTTCCATTTTTAGGTTATGAACAGTTATGTTTTCTTCACTTTTTTACTTGATTTTTTTTCCCTTTATATATGGAATTCGTTTTTCTTTTTTCTTTTCTTTTCCAGTTGTTTGATTGTGCTTTCTGCGATTTTTAGAAAGAGATTTATCCATTTCCTCTTTAAGGACTTCTATCATCTTCGCATAGTTGGTTTTACGGTCTTTTCCTTATGCTTTCGCCTATATTGGAATATGCAGGACTTGCTGTGGGGGGATAGTTTTGTTCCTTTGGTGACATATTTTCCTGGCTGTTATTGATTATGTTCCTAAGCTGGTGTCTGGGCATCTAGGTTTGGTGTGATTATAGGTCTAGCTGCTGATTTCTGGGTTTGTCTTCTCTTATATTTTGGGCTGTGAGCCTAGCCGTTAACGGCTGAGCCATCTTTCCAGCCTGGGTTTGCCTTCTTAGGGTGGGCATTTTGTTTTTGAATTTCTGTTTGTTCTCTGGATTTTTAGACAGTTTGTTGGATGAGTGTTGCCTTATTTACTGATCTATTTTGGGGTGTTTTCAAGGGTCAGTGCTTGCTGGTTTTGGAAGTTGGGGGAAGAGGAATCAAGGAAAAAAAATGACCTTAGGAATCAATAGGACACTTGACAGAAGAGCGGTCAAGTGCCTCTTATGTTCTAGACCATTAGTAGCAGAAACAGAAAAGTGCATCTAGGCTACTAGGTAATGTGTTAGTTCTCTGGACAGCCTGCCTGGTTTTCGGGCAAGAGTGGCACGTGGTTGAGAAGAGGTGTGTGCCGAAGTTAGGGCTGGGACATAGTTGAGGAGGGAAAAGGACAGTTATGGATGGTCTGTGGTCTTTACAGGAAGCATGGGCACAGGGAGAGGAACTTCCCCCTGAGAATTGTGTTCCAGTGCTAAGGTCAACTGTGAGAACTGGGTCTGAGGTAACAGACACTAGTGTAGGTCTTTGGACAGACTACCTAGTCTTCTGACAAGGATGGCTTGTGGTTGAGCAGGGGCTGTCTGCCCATAGTTGCAGTATCAGATACAGAGATGGCGCATGAAGAGAAGGGAAGATGGGAATGGTCTGTTGTATCTCCAGGAGGCATGGAAAGAGAAGAGGAAGCTGCTACACTAGGGACAATATGGAGTATTTGGACTTAGGTAACTGAAAGTGGAGAAGGTCTGGCGGCATCCTACCTGGTCCAGCAACCAACATCTTAATACTGAGGCACCAGGTTCTCAGGGTTCATTTATTTACTTCTATACTTAGGGTTTTCATATTGTTCATCTTTGAAAATCTGTTTGCTTATTGGATAACAAGTACTAAGTGGGCTGGGCAGGTCAGTGAGCAGCTATTCTTTTTAGGGTTGACGTGAGTTCATATACAAACATTCAAACCCAAGTTCGGAGGCTCCTGCTCCTTTAGATTAGGATATCTGACACCCTCTTCCCCTATGTGTCACCTCTACATCCGTGGAAGACTTTCAGTCTCACACACAAACACACATTAAAATGGGAAGAGAGTATGTTTTCAAATGTGCTTATAACTTATAAAGCAGTTACTACCAAAGAAACTGTTTGGTGTATAGTACAAACCATGCACTGTTTTTGAAAGATCTTCTTTCTTGCATTTGGTTTTTAAAAGTTTGCATTTCCTCCCACTGGTGCATATTTGTATTTAATCATAGGAAACAAAATGACTTCTAAGTGATCCTAACAGACATCTTTTCCTTATCATGAAAAGGGCGATACTTTTTAGTAGTACTTTTTAGTACTTTTTAGTTTTCTACAATGTTGAAATATTTGTATGCTTTAGGCATATCTCTCCAACTGGAATAGCCCCCTAATCCATTTTCTATTATTGGCAAAGGAAACTATCTCGGCCCACAGGGTGAGTGCTGGCCAGTGGTTTCTTTGATTTTGACTGTAATCCCACATTTCTTATTTGAGGGGCTGTCTATATTTATTGCTTTGTCTGTCCTTTAATTTATTTTGTCTTCTGAAAATTTAATCTATAGTGTCATGAGTTTGTTGGTTTGGGGACTTTCTGTGGAAAATCAATTTTAGTTTTCTCTTCTTGATCCTAAAGACTCACCTCTGTGCATTTATTGGCATATCTATGTTTTCCAGTTGTAATAATCACCAGTGTTTGGGGTTTAATAAAATGATTGGTGTGGGAAAGACATTAGTTAAGTGTTACTAAAACTTTCTCATATATTATCGTCTCTGTGTCATAATCATCTTCAGTTCTCAACATTTCAGAGCATCTATTCACCTGAGGGAACCTCAGTTGAGGGTGTGTCCCTTCAGAGTGGCTGGTTAGTGTGTCTGTGAGAGGTTGTGTAGATTGGTGACTGATGATTGAAGCCACTTCCACAGAGGGTGGCAATCTCCCTAGGCAAGGGGATCTGGGCAGGGTAAGAGAGCTAATTAGCTGAGCACGAGACAGTGACCAAACAAGAGAGCAAGCCAGGAAACAGTGTATGCCCATATTTTGGCCTGTATTATCTACCTTCCATTTCTACCTTATGCTCTCAAAATGATGTACTGTGATCTGAAAGAAGCATCAAGAAAAACTGTTCATTTCCTGAGTAGCAAGTTAGAACAAAAAAATGATACACAAAAAACTGATTTTAATTCTGGACAGAACCTGTGAATGTTTTCTTTTGAAGGAATGTGGAAGACATAAGGACTGAGATGGCAAAGGCATAGAAAGCTGTACACAGATCTTCATCTACTGTTCTTGTAGGACCTGGTAGATGCCACTGTTTAGACTATTATGGGCAGAGTAAGGTGAGGTCATAGGATTTCAGGGGGAAATAGTGATATGAAAAAATTTAGCTAGAGGTCATGTGTGATAGTTTGGCCACAAATGTTTTTCATTCTATCCATGACCTCTGAAATTGAGGAAGCAGAATCAAAAGATAAGGGGCTGATTCTTAGTTGGAATATTGAGTCTGTTGGATGGTTATTACCTGTAACACATTCAGGACTTCAGTGGAAAAAAACAAAACAAAAACAAACAAAACAAGTGGTGTAGAAAGAACTGCAAAGTCTGTGGTTTGAAAAGAAAAAAACAGCACTAGGAGATTTCAAATGGTAGTCAGTGCTGAATCAGAGGCAGGGATTTTCAAGGATATTATCACCATTAAAGAGAAAGTCCTTGCTCTGGATTGGAAGCATAAGAAGGTGCCCTAAGGGTAAGATTCCCTTCTGTTAAGCATTCAGTTAATGGAATGAGTAGGCAAAGTGATACCTAGTCCCAGGAAGGAACTTCATATAAAACCTACTGCAACTATGGTCCACCTGTGGCAGGGTCCGTCTCAATTTAGAAGCCAATCTTCACAGGCTTACCCATATTGTGCTGGTTCTGGAAACAAGGAAGATGCAAAATTATGGTCATGGATTCTTCAGTTCTGGTGTCAGTTCAACACTATTTCAGCTATCTATATTTGGCAGAGTCAGAGCCCCAGTGAGGATTCTGTGAGTTCATTGCATGCACCTATGAGGATGGTGCCTCAGTTGCATTTTGAGACCACAAGATGTTGAGATACCTATGATATGAGAATCTGCCATGGAGAGATGCATATAGGGAGTGGAAGTACCGAAACTGAGAGATGTATGAGAAGTTGCAGGGATAGAGCCATGTAAGCACTTTGAAACTGAAGCCCCATGTGTCTGAGACAGCTACAGAGTTTCCTGTTTGCCCTCTTGGGTTTCCTGCTATGATCTAACGTACACATTCTCACTATTGAAATAGGAATGGGTATCCTGTGCTATTGTATATTGGAAAGACACAAAATGTTATCTGATATCAGAATATGTGGCAGTCAAGAGATTGCTTAGACTGACAAAGCAGTCTTTGAACTTTTGAAGAGTTTAGGGACTGTTGCAGACTATACGGATTATTGAATTTAGACTGCTTATTTTTTCTATTGTTTTATTAGATATGCTGTTTATTTACATTTCAAATGTTATCCCCTTTCCTAGTTTCCCCTATAAAAAAATCCCCTATACCCTTCCCCCACTCCCTGCTCCCCAATGCACCTACTCCTGCTTCCTGGCCTAGGCATTTCCCCATACTAGGGCAAAGAACCTTCACAGGACCAAGAGGCTCTCCTCCTATTAACTAGGCCATCCTCTGCTACATATGCAGCTAGAGCCAAGAGTCCCTCCATGTGTTTTCTTTGATTGATGGCTTAGTCCCAGGGAGCTCTGGGGTTACCAGTTAGCTCATATTGTTGTTCCTTCCTCCTAGGGGGCTGCAAACCCCTTCAGCTTTGGGTACATTATCTAGCTCCTTCACTGGGGACCCTGTGGTCCGTCTAATGGGTGACTGTGAGCATCCACTTCTGTATCTGTGTTCTTTCCAGCTTCTGACTATTATAAATATGGCTACCATGAACATAGTGGAGCATGTGTCCTTATTACAAGTTGGAGCATCCTCTGGGTATATCCCCAGGAGTAGTATAGCTAGATCTTCGGTAGAACTATGTCCAACTTTCTGAGGAACGACTAAACTGATTTCCAGAGTGGTTGTACCAGCTTGCAATCTCACCAGCAGTGGAGGAGTGTTTCTCTTTCTTCACATCCTTGCCAGCATCTGCTGTCACCTGAGTTTTTGATCTAATCCTTCTGACAGGTGTGAGCTGGAATCTCAGGGTTGTTTTGATGTGCATTTCCCTGATGATTAAAGATGTTGAACATTTTTTAGGTTCTTCTGAACCATTCTGAATTCCTCAGTCAAGAATTCTTTGTTTACCTCTGTACCCCATTTTATAATGGGTCATTTGGTTTTGTGGAGTCCAACTTCTTGAGTTCTTTATATATAGTGGATATTAGCCCCCTATTGGATTTAGGATTGGTAAAGATCATTTCCCAATCTGTTGGTTGCTGTATTGTGTTATTGACAGTGTCCTTTGCCTTACAGAAGCTTTGCAATTTAATGAGGCCCCATTTGTCCATTCTTGATGTTACAGCACAGCCAGTCCTATTCTATTCAGGAATTTTTCCCCTGTACCCATATCTTCAAGGCTCTTCCCCACTTTCTCCTCCTGTATCAGAAGATGCCCTAGCTGGCCATCAGTGGAAAGAGAGGCCCATTGGTCGTGCAAACTGTATATGCCTCAGTACAGGGGAACGCAAGGGCAAAGAAGTGGGAGTCGGGGGGGAGGGGAGTGGGGGGGAGGGTATGGGGGACTTTTGGGATAGCATTGGAAATGTAAATGAGGAAAATACCTAGTAAAAAAATTAAAAAAAAAAGAAAGGCCACTGATTTGTTTGAGTTAATATTGTATGTAGCTACTTCACTGAAGCTGTTTATTAAGTTTAGTTCTCTGGTGGATTTTTTTGTGGTCACTTATATATACTATCATATCATCTGCAAATCGTGATATTTTGACTTCTTCCTTTCCTATTTGTATCGCTTTGATCTCCTTTTGTTGTCTAATTGCTCTGGCTAGGACTTCAGGGACTATACTGAATAGGTAGGGAGGGAGGGAGCATCCTCGTCTAGTCGCTGATTTTAGTGGGATTGTTTCAATTTTCTCTCCATTTAGATTGATGTTGGCTACTCGTTTGCTCGATATTTTTTTTTATTATGTTTAGGTTTGGGCCTTGAACTCCTGATCTTTTCAAGAATTTTTATCATGAATGTGTGTTGGATTTTGTCAAATGCTTTCTCAGCATCTAATGATATGATCATGTAGCTTTTTTCTTTGAGTTTATTTATAAAGTGGATTACACTGATGGATTTCCGTATATCGATCTACCTCTGCATCCCTGGAATGAAGCCTACTTGATCATGATGGATGATCATTTTGATGTGTTCTTGGATTCGTTTGGAAGGATTTTTATTGAGTATTTTTGCATCGGTATTCATGAGGGAAATTGGTCTGAAGTTCTTTTTCTTTTTTGGGTCTTTATGTGGTTTAGGTATCAGAGTAATTGTGGCTTCCTAGAATGAATTGGGTACAGTACCTTCTGTTTCTATTTTGTGAAACAGTTTGAGAATTATTGGAATTAGGTCTTCTCTGAAGGTCATATAAAACCCTGCCCTAAACCCATCTGGTCCTGGGCTTTTTTTGTTGTTGTTGTTGGGAGACTATTAATGACTGCTTCTATTTCTTTAGGGCATATGGGATTGCTTAGATTATTAATCTGATCCTGATTTAACTTTGGTACCTGGTATCTGTCTAGAAATTTGTCCATTTCATCCAGGTTTTCCAGTTGTTTTGAGTATAGGTTTTTGTAGTAGGATCTGATGATATTTTGGATTTCCTCAGATTCTGTTGTTATGTCTCCCTTTTCATTTCTGATTTTGTTAATTAGGAGACTGTCCCTGTGCCCTCTAGTTAGTATGGCTAAGGGTTTATCTGTTTTGTTGATTTTCTCAAAGAACCACCTTCTGGTTTGGTTGATTCTTTGTAAGTTTCTTTTTGTTTCTATTTGGTTGATTTCAGCCCTGAGTTTGATTATTTCCTGCCATCTGCTCTTCTTGGGTGAATTTGCTTCCTTTAGTTCTAGAGCTTTTAGGTGTGCTGTCAAGCTGCTAGTGTATGCTCTCTCCAGATTCTTTTTGGAGGCCCTCAGAGCTATGAGTTTCCCTTTTCGGAAAGCTTTCTTTGTGTCCCATAAGTTTGGGTGTGTTGTGGCTTCATTTTCATTAAACTCTAAAAGTCTTTAACGTCTTTCTTATTTCTTCCTTGAGCAAGTTATCATTGAGTAGAGTGTTGTTCAGCTTCCACATGTATGTGGGCTTTCTATTATTTATGTTGTTATTGAAGATCAGTCTTAGTCCATGGTGATCTGATAGGATGCATGAGATTATTTCAATATTTCTGTATCTGTTTAGGCCTTTTTGTGACCAATTATATGGTCAATTTTGGAGAAGGTACCCTGAGGTGCTGAGAAAAAGGTATATCCTTTTGTTTTAGGATAAAATGTTCTATAAATATCAATTAAATCCATTTGTTCAGAACTTCTGTTAGTTGCACTGTTTCTCTGTTTAGTTTCTGTTTCCAAGATATATCCATTGATAAGAGTGGGGTGTTGAAGTCTCCCATAATTATTGTGTGCACTGCAATTTGTGTTTTTAGCTTTAATAAAGTTTCTTTAATGAATGTGGATGGATGCCCTTGCATTTGGAGCATAGATGTTCAGAATTGTGAGTTCATCTTAGTAAATTTTACCTTTGAAGAGTATGAAGTGTCCCTCCTTATATTTTTTGATAACTTTAGGTTTAAAGTTGATTTTATTCGAAATTAGTATGGCTACTCCAGCTTGTTTCTTGGGACCATTTGCTTGGAAAATTGTTTTCCAGCCTTTTACTCTGAGGTAGTGTCTGTCCTTGTCAGTGAGTTGGGTGTCCTTTATGCAGCAAAATGTTGGGTCCTGTTATGTAACTAGTTTGTTACTCTATGTTTTTTGTTGGGAAGATGAGTCCTTTGATAGAAAGAGATATTAAGGAAAAGTCATTGTTGCTTCCTGTTATTTTTGTCACTAGAGTTGAAATTTTATTCATGTGTATCTTAGTCAGGGTTTCTATTCCTGCACAAACATCATGACCAGGAAGCAAGTTGGGGAGGAAAGGGTTTATTCAGCTTACACTTCCATACTGCTGTTCATCACCAAAGGAAGTCAGGACTGGAACTCAAGTAGGTCAGGAAGCAGGAGCTGATGCAGAGGCCATAGAAGGATGTTCTTTACTGACTTGCTCAGCCTGCTCTATTATAGAACCCAAGACTACCAGCCCAGAGATGGTCCCACCCACAAGGGGCCTTTCCCCCTTGATCACTAATTGAGAAAATGCCCCACAGCTGGATCTCATGGAGCCACTTCCCCAACTGAAGCTCCTTTCTTTGTGATAACGCCAGCCTGTGTCAAGTTGACACACAAAATCAGCCAATACAATGTGGTTATCTTCTTTTAGGTTTGTTGAAAGATTATTTTCTTGCTTTTTCTAGAGCATAGTTTCTCTTCTTGTGTTGGAGTTTTCCCTTTATTATCCTTTGAATGGGTGGATTTGTGGAAAGATGTTGTGTAAATTTGTTTTTGTTATTGGATACCTTGATTCTCCATTTATGGTAATGGAGAGTTTTGCTGGGTATAATAGCCTGGGCTGGCATTTGTGCTGTCTTAGAGTTTGTATGAAATCTGCCCAGGATCTTCTGGCTTTCATAGTCTCTGGCAAGAAGTCAGGTGTAATTCTGATAGGTCTGCTTTTATATGTTACTTGACCTTTTTCCCTTACTGCTTTTACTATTCTTTCTTTGTTTAGTGCATTTGGTGTTTTGATTATTATGTGACAGGATGAATTTCTTTTCTGGTCCAATCTATTTGGTATTCTGTAGGCTTCTTGTATCTTCATGGGCATCTCTTTCTTTAGGTTGGCGAAGTTTTCTTCCATGGTTTTATTGAAGATATTTACTGGCCCTTTAAGTTGTAAATCTTTCTTCTCTAACCTATTTATCTAACCTATTTGGTCTTCTCATTGTGTCCTGGATTTCCTGGATGTTTTGGGTTAGGAGCTTTTTTCATTTCTCATTTTCTTTGATTGTTGTGTCAATGTTTTCTATGATATCTTCTGCACCTGAGATTCTCTCTTCTATCTCTTGTATTCTGTTTGTTATGTTTGCATCTATGGCTCCTGACTTCTTTTCTAGGTTTTCTTTTTCCAGAATTTTCTCCCTTAGTGATTTCTCTTTTTTTTATTTTATTTTTTTATTTTTCTACTTCCATTTTTTGATCCTGGATGGTTTTGTTCAATTCTTTCACCTGTTTGGATATGTTCTCCTGTATTTCTTTAAGGGAGTTACTTATGTCTTTATAGTCCTCCATCATCATCATGGGAAGTGACTTTAGATCCATATCTTGCTTTTCTGGTGTGATGGTGTATCCAGGACTTGCTATGGTGGGAGAGTTTGATTCTGATAATGCCAAGTAACCTTGGTATCTGGTGTTTCTGTTCTTATGCTTGCCTCCAGCCATCTGATTATCTCAAGTGCTCTCTGTCCTCGATATATCTGATTGGAGCCTGTCCTTCCTGTAATCCCAGTTGAGTCAGAACTTCAAAGAGTTCAGCTTTCTTTGTGATCCTGGGATTCTGGGATCTTGTGATGCTGAGATTCTAGGTGTGTCAGAGTTCTTAGCAGTCAAGCTTCCTCTGAGACCCTTAGATCCTGGTGTGACCTAGCTCCTGGGATCCTGGGATTCTAAGATCCTGGTTGTGTTAGATCGCCTAGAAGTGGTGTCTACTTTCGGGACCATGGGTCTGTCCACTGAGTTCGAAACCAAGGTAGACTAGTGCTGACCTGAAGGAACCTGAGCCACTGCTCAGGTGGGGTTCCTCTGTCTGTGTTCCAACTGGCCCCGGGCATGATTCTTTTGGAACAGATGTTGTGTCCCACTCAACAGTGATCCTAAGATCCTGGGTGTGCTAGGGTGGCTGAAAGCTGGAGAGTCCTCTGGGGACCATGGGACTGTCTGCCGAGTTCAGGCCCAAGGTGGCCTGGCGCTGGCACCAACTGGAAGGCACATATTTTCATGAAATGATGGCCTATAGTCACCAGAATTATAGTGTAGTTGATTGACTCATAAAAGCTCCTACATAGTGTGATAACTCTGAACACTTGTCTCTGTGGCTTTTTTGAGGACCTTAGGGAAGGATTTGTAGAGGAGCCTTTCAATTACAAAATGGGGATGTTATTTGAGTATCTATACACTCACTCATACCTTTTCTTTTTCTTTGTGTCCACTCTGTTGTTGTTGAAACTCATCAGTCAGCTTCCTTCTTCTGCCATCATGTCCTGACCATTAAAGACTCTATCCATAAGTCACAAAGATACTGTAGAAGTAATTGTTATTCAATGCTATGCTACTTTGTTAGAATGATATTTTTTTGTATTTTTTACTATGTATTTTTGTCTGTATTTCATATCGAAGACAAAGTATCTCTGTGCAGCCCTAGTTGTCCTGAAAGTAGGAATTATGAATTTGATAATCCATATAACTCTGACAACTTAGTGATGGGAACAGATGTGGGCCAAAATGACTGGCTAGGTTTGTCTCTGTATTATTAGCTTATGAGCCTAAAATGTAAGTTTTTGTACATGAAAGCATATGCTGTAGTTATGACCTTCATCCACATCTGGAATTTTGAAATTTGGCAGACAATATATTAAATTTATCAGGATGTCTTGTATTTATGACATTAAATCTACCTGGGTATTCCATTCGATAGCAAGTGTTGGCATTATTACTAGCTGTTTTGTTTGTTTTCAATTTTTTAAATAAATATGAGTATTTTCCATGTATGCATGAATATGTACATCATATGTTATGGCCTCATTCTCAAAGTATTCAGAATGTGCCCTTAGAACTCCTGAACTTGGTACAATGGGTAGTTATGGGCCTCCGTGTAAATACTGGCAATTAACCTCAAGTTTTTGCAAAACTGGCAATACATCTAGTGAGCACCTCTCCTTGCCTATGTTGCTAATTCATGGTCAACCTTTATACTGCTGATATTTTTATCTGTCCATTTATAACTGTTTAAACATGCATTCCCTTTTAGTAAGATTTTATTAATATTATTGTTTAAACTGGCACCCTTAAGTTTTCTGGAATGTGAATACACAGTGGAATGAATGTACAATTATTTGTATGAACTCCAGTAAAGAACTCTGAGGTCTTTTTACTTTTCTCTTTGTTTGATTGATTGATAGATTTGTTTGCAGGGCAATCAGTGTCTTAATATGTACCTCATGCTGTCCTAAAACTCATTGCTTAGACCGGGCTGGAATCCACGTCAATGAGATACACTTGTGTCTACCTCCTGAGTGTTGGGGTAGCATGAGAGAATACACCAGCATCCTCATCATTTTTGTAGTTAGCAATCGATCATACAATTTATCTGATGTGTGGTCAGTACTGTTGATCTGTTTTCTTGTATGTCTTTATTGGCTGTTAGCTGCCATTTCTCTTGGAACTCTTTATCCTATCCAAGGGGTGCAAAAATGACACAGATGAACTTCGTTTGTTACTGAGTTTCCTTATAAAATTAATTTGGAATTACCTAAGAGCATTTGTTTCAGGAAATAATTGGAGGAAGCACCAGAATTATATGAACGTATTCTCAATGAAGTATACATTTACAGTGTTGTCTATATTATGCTTTCTCATGTACACATGTTTGGAATATTTCAGGGTGTTGTGACCTATGATGATGTGCATGTGAACTTCACTCAGGAAGAGTGGGCTTTGCTGGATCCTTCTCAGAAGAATCTCTACAGAGATGTGATGCTGGAGACCTACAGGAATCTCGCTGCTATAGGTAAGACAGTGAATTTCTTTTCACTTTGTAAAATATAGGGAGAAGTGGTTTTTTTTTTTTTAATTGGTGTTTCTTTTTGTAATCTCTGTTGAGAATGAGGAAGACCAAGGTGAATAAATCAAGCATGGTTCTAAGGTTCGCTGAAGATAGTAATTTACATTTTGCCTAATTTCCAATAATATGACATACGTTCTCTGGCATTATATTTAGGCTACAGTTGGGAAGACCATAATCCTGAAGAACATTTTCAAAGTTCTAGAAGACATGGAAGGTAATTTGCATGTGGAAACTGATAAGAATGTCTCTGAATAAATTTTAAGGTGTCCTGCAAATTTTAAAGGAAAGTAACAGGGTGGGGGGAAAAAAGCACTGCTTTAAGTTATGGATGATCACTAAATTCTCACAAAACCATGTACACCAATGCCTGGTATCTAATTTGTGCTGCGCAGCATTCCTCTACGTGCAAAGACAAAGAAACAATGCCTTAACAGATCTCACCATTAGGACCACAGCCCAGTAGAGCTTATGCTGTAGAACTGCCAATCTGTTCAACCGACTACCACTCAGATATTGTAAAGGGTACACACATTCATTAGGTAATGAGTCTATGTCCAAAACCTTCTAAGAGGAAAATAGTCCACAGTAAAGCTGAAATCACTCACATACTTGTAATAATGTAGCTAAGTTTAGTGATAGGGACAGTTTATGACAGTCAAGGATGTGTAAAAACCTTAATCCCTATACCACATGTGTATAAGGATAAAAGGGCAAATTGTTTGAATGCAATGTGGAACCTCTTCACTTGCTGTTCTTCTTTTCATATTACTATCATATGTCACAATGGATACCAGCCATATTAATATAGGAATATTGGAAGTAGCAACGAACCTCTCTCTCAACCAGAACAGTAATTAGAAGATACATAGTAGTCCCCACTTGGGGTAGCCTGTTTGAATGTGCTACAAGTTTACAAATAATTCAATTTCCAACTTTATTGGGGCCATGTACAAACTCATACTACAGAATATCCGCTATGAGTACTAAATGTGGAAATATTTCTGTTTGCCTAAGATCACTTTGCAAATGTATTATGACTCACAGTATAGCAAAATTAATGAATATAATAAGTGTGATAAAGTTCTGGGTTCTTCCATTCTCTTCAAATATTTAACAAGCCTCTTGCACAAAAACGATGCTGTAAATGTGAGCCATTTAATCAATGCTCTTACATGACATGCATCTTCAAAGATGCATAACAACCCATCATGAAGGTGAACACCATGAATGTAAAATACTTATAATACCTTAATATCAGATTGCTCTTTATAATTTGACCAAAATTTAAAATTAATTCACACAGATAAAAAGACTCATCAGTGTACTGAATGTGAGAAAGCTTTCACATGTACCAATTATCTTTGCAGGCATGAAAAAAGTCATATTGAAGAGAAGCCCTCTGAATTTACTCAATGTGGTAAAGGCTTTGCATATCATACCCATCCTCAAGGGCATCAACAAATTCATACTGGAGAGAAACCCTATGAATGTAAGCAATGTGGTAAATCGTTTGCATGTCAGAGTGGTCTCCAACAGCATAAAAAAACACATCATGGAGAGAAATCTTATGAATGTAAACGATGTGGTAAAGCCTTTGCATGTCAAAGTGATCTGCAACAGCATAAAAGAACACATACTGGAGAGAAATCCTATGAATGTAACCAGTGTGATAAAGCCTTTGCTCTTCGCTGTCATCTTCGAAGGCATCAAAGAATTCATACTGTAGAGAAACCCTATAAATGTAATCAATGTGGTAAATTCTTTGCACAAAGCAACCATTTTGTACGACATAAAAGAACACATACTGGAGAGAAACCCTATGAATGTAATCAATGTGATAAAGCCTTTGCATGTCAAACTAGTCTCCTGTATCATAAAAGAACACATTCTGGAGAGAAACTCTATGTCTGTAATGAATGTGGCAAAGCCTTTGTACTTCAAAGTTATCTTCAGATACATAAAAGAACACATACTGGAGAGAAACCCTTTGGATGTGACCAGTGTGATAAGGCATTTGCACAAAACAGTCATCTCCTAACACATAAAAGAACACATACTGGAGAGAAACCCTTTGGATGTGACCAGTGTGATAAGGCATTTGCACAAAACAGTCATCTCTTAACACATAAAAGAACTCATACTGGAGAGAAACCCTATGAATGTGAGCAATGTGGCAAAGCCTTTGCAAGTAATAGTAATCTGCAAGTGCATAAAAAAATGCACACTGGAGAGAAACCCTATGAATGTAAGCAGTGTGGTAAAGCCTTTGGGTATCAAAGTGGTCTGCAAAAGCATAAACGAACACATACTGGAGAGAAACCCTATGAATGTAATCAGTGTGATAAGGCATTTGCATGTCAAGCTAGTCTCCTGAATCATAAACGATCACACACTGGTGAGAAGCCATATGAATGTAGTGAATGTGGTAAAGCCTTTGTACTTCCCCGTTATCTTCAAATACATAAAAGGACACATACTGGAGAGAAACCCTTTGAATGTGACCAATGTGATAAAGCCTTTGCTCGAAACACTCTTCTCCTAAAACATAAAAGAATACATACTGGACAGAAAGCCTATGGATGCAAGCAATGTGGCAAAGCCTTTGCAAATCACAGTAATCTCCAAGTGCATAAAAGAACACATACTGGAGAGAAGCCCTACGAATGTAAGCAGTGTGGTAAAGCCTTTGGGTGTCAAAGTGGTCTGCAATATCATAAAAGAACACAACACATACAGGAGAGAAACCCTATGACTGTAATCAATGTGATCTAGTCTTGGCATGTCAGACATCTTCAGAGCACTAAAGAAACATTATTGTAGAGAAACTCTGTGAATATATTTAATATGGTGAAGCCTTTGTACATTTCTGTCGTCTTCATCTTTATGTAAGAAATCCATACTGGAGGGAAAGTATGAATGTACACTACATCAGATCAAGCCTTTTCACATTTTACAAGCCTTAGTCATCATGAAATAATTCATACTGGGGCATATCCCGAGCTTTTGTCCCTACCGGCAAGAACACGCTCAGGACAACCGGAATCTTTGTGGCAAAAGCTTTATTGCTTACTTCTTCAGGAGCAAGAGGAGAAGAGGAGCGAATGGCAAAACCCTGTCCCTTTTATGGAGGATTGTCCTCCACCTCGGACGTGTCGCTCCCTGATTGGCTGCAGCCCATCGACCCAGTTGTCATCACGGGGAAGGCAGAGCACATGGAGTGGAAAACTACCCCAGCACATGCGCAGATTTTTTGTTTACTACTTAGAACACAGGATGTCGGCACCATCTTGTAATGGCGAATGTGAGGGCGGCTCCTCACAGGGGCAAAACTTGAATATATTTAATATGGTCAAACATTTGAACATTTCTGCCATCTTCATCATCATGAAAGTATTTCTGCTGGAGAGAAACTCTATGACTATAACGGATTTGGGATATGTATAGCTGTCACACTAACATTCAGTTTCACAAGCTTAGACAAAAAAAAATGTGACAAGTGCCAACAACCCATTCAAGCATTATGATGTGATGTGCCTCTTTCTTTTGTCTGCACTTGCAAACACAGTAATCCTTGTTTATTTTGTTTGCACTTATAATCATATTCCTTGACAATTATATGAAATAGCTCATCCAGGTATAACGATTTTTATTTTGAAAGATTTTGAGTAGGTATTGAAGGTTGCTATGTGTCTTGCAATATATATATTTACAAAAGTGCTTTTTATGTTTCTGTAGTGAAACACTATGTCTAAAGCAGCTTATAAAAGAGGTTAACCTGGCTCAACCAAAATAGTCATAAGCAGCAGATGGAGGGAGGGAGATGGGATGGAATGGCGGCTTCAACATCAGGTGTGGAGAGAACAGGAGAGATGGCTAGATGGTCACAAATATGAACGGAAATCTGCAACTTATGGGAGAGAAGGAAGGGGAAATCTACAGGAAAAGGAAAAAAAAAAAACACTGGGATAAAGGAGGTACCCAAGAATCAGTGGGGGTTACCCTAGCTGTGAGTCCCGAAATTGGGGTATGGAACCTGGAGAGGCCATCTCCTGTAGCCAGGCAGGAACCCCAGTGGAGCAATAGAGACACCAACCCACCCTCAAAAGTTTCAACCCTAAAATCCTGTCTACAAGAAATGCAGGCAAAGGAGGTGGAGCAGAGACTTAGGGAATGTCCAAACAGCTAACTGAGGGGAGTTCTAGAGAGTTAAGGGAAGGCACACCACAATCTTGGGTGTTGCCCTACATGGGATTAGGTCCCTGGCTGAATTAAAAGAAAAAAAAAAAAGGAACTAAAGTTAAAGGAAGCACATCATCAATATTCACTGGTAACATATGAACATTTTAACATCTTTGTTTCCTTCCTCTTTTCATCTTTTCTGTATTTCCTCCATCATTACCTGTTGCCATTTTTTACTTCCATTCTCTCTTCTTCCTTCCTTCTTTCTTCCTTCCTCTCTTTCTTTCTTTTTCTTCCTTCCTCTCTTTCTTTCTTTTTTTTTCTTCCTTTCTTTTTCATTCTTTCCTGTCTTCATTTACTTTTGGTTTGTACTGTAGCTAAGGATGACCTTGAATGTCTGATCTTCTCCTCGCTCCCTGCTCTTAGGATGACAGGCATGTCATATTTCTTTGTTTCTTGCCAGCTGTTTGCTCACAGCAACAACAAAATAAAGTAAATATACACAGCTGTGCTGAGCTCTGCTCTTATTATACCTTCCAGGTTTATTGCAGATCCTCAAGTGGTTGAAAGTAGGCACATACTTTAAAGCCTGGATCTTCTACATCTGGTTCTGCCCAGTTCTCTTCTGCTTCTAGTCAGGCATCCACCTTCCTGGGGTTGTCCCTCCCAATATATCTCTTGTGTTAGGTTTGTTGTGTGATGTGACTTTGAGGCATTTCTTGGTTGTCTGTTGCCAGGTGTACTGCCTGGTTTTGTGTGTCAACTGGACACAAGGTGGAGTTATCACAAAGAAAGGAGCCTCAGATGAGGAAATGCCTCCATGAGATCCAGCTGTGGGGCATTTCATCAATTAGTGATCAAGTGGGGAGGGCCCATTGTGGGTGGTGCTATCCCTGGTTCTAGTAGTCTTGGGTTCTATAAGAGCAAGCCAGGCAAACCAGGTGAAGCAAGCCAATAAAGAACATCCCTCCACAGCCTCTGCATCAGCTCCTGCTTCCTGACCTGCTTAGTTCTAGTCCTGACTTCCTTTGGTGATGAACAGCATCATGGAAGTGTAAGCTGAATAAACCCTTTCCTCCCCAACTTGCTTCTTAGTCACGATGTTTTGTGCAGGAATAGAAATCCTGACCAAGACATTGTTGGTACCAGCATAGTGGGGCATTCCTATGACAACCTGACCATATTTGGGGAAGGAGTGTAGAAGGACTTTGGAACTTTGCACTAGAAGAGCCATTGGGATGCTAAGAACTCTGTGGAAAGTTCTGTGGGAGCTTGGAAGATAACCTTGAGAACAGTGCAGAAGATGGGGACCTGGCTTGTGAAATTACTGAGGGAAGATTAAAGTCTCTTATGGATTGTTGCTGTTTTGATTGTGAAGATTCTGTGGTTCTGGTTATCTGGGACTGAAGAATCAGCTGTGATAAACAAGATACCAGAACTACTAAATTGAAAACTTTACATTACTGGGACTATTGATGCTGGTTAGCTTCAGCCAAGAAATTAGTGATGATTAGGAAGAGACCAGCATCATTGAGGTAAAAACTTCTGGAAAGTGTTTTCGCAGAGCACAAAGAGGCTGTGTTCCAGATAGAGCCAAGGTTGTTCTACCTACTGCTGCAGCTGGACATGGTAATGTGTAAGAATCACTCAGGTGGTAATAGGTTTTGAAGGGGTCATGAAGAGCAGCTGAGACTCAGCACTGTGAGGCCATGGAAGGCCATTGGTGTAGGTGCAGCCTCAGTTGCAATTGATGGCCCAGAACTGAAGGGTCATGCAAAGGAGTTGAATCTTGGAACCGTGAAGAGCTCCTATAAGAGGCTTTTGGTAAAGCCTAGTTGCAGCTGAAGACAACAGTGTTTTGGAGATGCCAATACCATGAGATGACCACCAAGAACAGCAGCAGCATTGGAGTACAGGCAGCTGGAACCTAAAAGACAAGGTGTGTGCTACAAAGGTCAGAACTGGAGATGTGACCCAAGCCCTTGGAGGAGCCTAGAAGATTCTGAGTGCATCTCAGACACTGGATGGTTGGAGTTTGATTTTATTTTTTATAGTGACTGTGCCCTGATATTTTTTCCTCTTGAAGGAAGAAGGTATTTCAGTGGAACCCATAGTTAAGAGACTTGGAATTTTTAAGACTTTGAATTTTAAAAGATATTGGATATTTTTAAGGGATTGTTCTTTTTAATATGTAAAGACTGTAGGACTTTTAAAGTTATTTATATCTTGAGGATGAATAAGAAAGTAAAGGTTGAGGCTTAATAGTGATGTGTTTGTGTTTCAAGTTGACAAGGGATCAGTTGTACTGGCTGATTTTGTGTGTCAATTTGACACAAGCTGGAGTTATCAAAGAGAAAGGAGCTTCAGTTGGGGAAGTGGCTCCATGAGATCCAGCTGTGGGGCAATTTCTTAATTAGTGATGAAAAGGGGAGGGCCCCTTGTGGGTGGTACCATCTCTGGGCTAGTAATATTGGGTTCTATAAGAAAGCAAGCTGAGAAAGCCAGAGGAAGCAGGCCAATAAGTAACATCCCTCCATAGCCTCTTCATCAGCTCTTGCTTCCTGACCTGCTTAGTTCTAGTTAGGTTAGTGTCTATATTGCTCCTTACCTATCATGTAGAGCCAACATAGCATTGATGTATGTCTCTGCCTTAGGTCAATAGGAGCTCAAGAACACTCTTAATTGTCTTCCTGTCTCTGGCTAACTGGTCTTCTATAGCACTCTTTTCAAATAAGACCAGATCCATGAATGACATTTCAGAGCTGCTTATACAGTAAATGCATTTCTTCATAGTGATTAATAACTGCCATGGTGAATAGCTGAGCTTGCTGAAAGCAATCCTGTATCAAGGCATCTGATCTGTTTAAAATACAAGATCCAAAAGTTAAAAGCATCAAAATAAATTATAATAAATTGTCCAAGCAGTGTAGAAATGAAAGTTGTAAGCCATGGGGAAGTGGAGAACCAGGATTCAAACCATTCCTGATTCTGTTCTTTTTTAATTTTCCTTTTGGCCAGACCTTCTCAAACTTTAGCCATAGAATCCTTTACTACTCCTGAATGATCGATGTAAAAGCAACATGCTTCATGGAGGTCTGCACATAGTCCTCCCTATTGAAGGAATAAAATATCAAATCCTCTAGTGTTTGGAAGGAGAACTTCAGAGAAGGAGATTAGATTCTCTTGCAAATGGGAAATAGAAGTGTCTATCCTGTCTTTTCTATAGCTGTATCTATTGCAGTTCTAATAAGTGCATGGCTTTTTCCTTACAAAACTAGGGCAGAAGCACCAGTAGCTGTTCCTCCCACACTGAGGCCCAGTAGTACTGAAATAGTTAATGCTGTAGCAAGCTCTCTCTCGGGTGAGAGAAGCCTCCATCCCAGTGATCCAAGACCTTGTCATAAGAATGATAAGTGAGCCTAGGAGTAAGTTGATCCAACACACAAAAGTCTTTGGAGCTTTCAAACGCTTGTATGTGAATGCAGGGGTTACGACCTGTGGAATAAACCCACCATCCCGCCTTTGGAGGAATAAAATAGAATGAAGAGGTAGAAACAGTAAGCATTTGATTGCATAAGCTCTCTTTTACCTTTATGAATTTTCACTATGCAGGTACCTAGTCCAGAAACATGTAGAGAAAAGACCTATGCCAGATTTCTGATTCCATCAACAATCAGAAAAGCTATTAGAGTAAGAAACATTGCTGGATAATAAAGCATTACCTTCTTAAAAAGGAGGGGCTATATCATAGCAAAATCAATATGAGTGAGTGACATTAGGATAAGTATCATTAAGCACATGAAACATGCCCACAATTAATTCTGTAAGGGGAGTCGCAAATGTAGGAAAGGTAGTAGTGGCAACTATACAACTACGAGGGATACCAGACACTGGAGAAGAAAATGGGGAAGCAGTATTCCTATTATCAGCAGTATTCTTTTTATCTTTATCATTCCTCTTTTAAGGCTTATTTATATGATCTTATTAGGTCCTAATGAAAAACAGATAGGTTCAGTTTTAATCTTAATGGTAAAGAATAATCCATCATCATAACCGGTTTTAGATAATCTAAGTCTCCAAGTCCTTCCTTTAAGCCAGTCTTCTCTAACCTTTTTGCCAGACTCAGTGAATTTCACTATAGTGAGATTACAAGAAGAGATGATGCAAGATCCTACTCCTGTCCAGGACCCAGACAATAAAACTGAGGCACAACTAAGGCTATAACAATAATAATGGTCAGTACCTTTATAACTAGAACTAGACAGGCCAGATCCTGTTCAATTCCTTGCTACTATAATTAAATCTTCTTGGGCCTTCCAATAAACTTTTCCTGTGGTCTCACATCCCCAGGCAGGACAGAAAAATCCTCTGCACCTCCAGAATTATGAGCCTGGGATCTAGTCCTTCCATCCAGGGGGACATACATAAAAAAGATAAGTGCATAGATTGACTCTAAGCACCAAATGTCCACATCTCAAATTTCCATCTAAACCTCCATTTGGGCAAGACTTTGGGGAGCAGGACTCTTTTCCATCACAATCAGGTAGACCCCTATGGGGTAATTGGTTAGGTATGTCCTAAGAAACTAGGCCTGCTATGAATTGAAAGAGATCAAAATGAAGGTCAGGCCACCATTTAGAGACTGAAAAACATATAGTACTGCTGTTAAGCTGAGCAGAGAGCCCAGCAGTCTCTATGACTACCTCTTGATTAGTTATGATATATCCTGCACGTACTTTAGAGGAGCCTTCAGTAAAAATTAAAAGAACATTATGTAGAGGCTGTAAAGATGTCATACTAGAAAATAAAACCTTATGTACATTTAAAATTTTTATCAACCTATATAGAGGGTAATGATTGTCTATAATGCCTTTAAATCCTATTTGAGCAAGCAACAAATCTGTACTATGCTGTTTTAGCCAAATATTTTGGTCCACATTAACAGGCTGAATAATGATGTCTGGTTCTTTGTCAAAATAAACCAGTGTCTGTTTTCTTCGAAGTATTATCATATGAGCCACTGCGTCATAATATCCAAGTAAGAGGAGCTTTTTGCCACAATAATTCTGTAGGTGTATGAGTCATTATAAAAATCAGCAGATATAAAGGCAAAGAATAATTTATATAAGTAACAAATTGTTTTTAATAGCTCATTCTACTCTTTGTGAAATCAATAATCCATCCAATGTTAAAGTTCAAGGGAAGATAAGACCAGTACTCCCTTTAAGAATATCAAATAGGGAGCTGAGACAAGAGGATGGACCATCTAGAGACTGCCATATCCAGGGATCCATCCCATAATCAGCCTAAAAACGATGACACCATTGCATACACTAGCAAGACTTTGCTGAATGGACCCTGATATAGCTGTCTCTTGTGAGACTAGGCCAGGGCCTAGCAAACACAGAAGTGGATGCTCACAGTCAGCTATTGGATGGATCACAGGACCCCCAATGGAGGAGCTAGAGAAAGTAACCAAGGAGCTAAAGGGATCTGCAACCCTATAGGTGAAACAACAATATGTACCCCCCCGGAGCTTGTGTCTCTAGCTGCATATATATCAGAAGATGGCCTAGTCGCCCATCAGTGAAAAGAGAGGCCCATTGGTCGTGCAAACTTTATATGCCTCAGTACAGGGGAACGCCAGGGCCAAGAAGTGGGAGTGGGTGGGTGGGGGAGTCAGTGGGGGAGCGTGTGGGGGACTTTTGGGATAGCATTGGAAATGTAAATGAAATAAATACCTAATTAAAAAAATTACCAGAAAACAGTGTTTATTAGGACTAGCATTGCTGCAGACACTCAAACAAACTCCATAACACTTCTCATCAGCTCTTCCTCAGTGGTGTGTTCCACAAAGATATATGTCATGCTAAGTGTCACTACCCTGGATGGATTGTGTAATATCTGTGTCTTCCCATGACTTCATGATCTCAACTCAGATATAATGAAGGTAGTCTTCAACACCTCTGATAAGTTTTACAATTAAAGTTTATTTTGTATAAAGTGAAAGGTATTATCTAGTTTCATCCTTCTGCATGGACAGAACCATTAGTCTTTCTTCCAATGCATGTCTTTGTCTTCTTTGTAGCAATTTAAGGGATCGTGATTTTCTTGTTCGGCTTTGGGATCCTCTTTCCTATTCTCTTGGTTCATCTGTCGATTTTGTTAGTACAGTACCAGGCGGTCTTTATCATTACATCTTATGTAAAATTTGAGATTGGGTATTGTAATATTTATGCAATATTTTTACAACTATGATTGTCTTGGCTATTTGTGGTCTTTTGTAGCTCAATATAAATTCTTATTAGTTTTTTTGTAAGTCTTTGAGATATGAATTCCACAGCTCATGGAGAGAAATAGACTGGGTTTTTTTGTTTGTTTTCTTTTCAGCTTTTATTTTTTATTTATTTATTTATTTTACTTATTCAAGTCACATCCTCATCTCCCCATCCCACAATCCTTACCTCCATCCCTCGATTCCCTTCTCCTCTGAGTAGGTGGGGGCCCCCTGGGTATCTCCCCACCCTGGCACTTCAAATCTCTGTGTAGGTACATCCTGTTCCATTGAGGCCAAACAAGGCAGCCCATCAAGAACATAACCCACATACAGGTGACAGTTTTGGGGAGGGCCCCCTTTCCAATTGTTCAGGACGAGCTGCTACATATGTGCAGGGAAGCCTAGGTCCAGCCCGTGTATGTTCTTTGGTTGGTTGTTCAGACTCTGAGAACCCCCAAAAGGGTCCAGGCTAGTTGACTCTCCTTATCTTCCTATGGAGTTCCTATCCCCTTTGGGGCCTGCAATCCTTCCTCCTATTTTTCCATAAGGGTCTCCAAGCTCCATCCACTCTTTGGTTGTGGGTGTATGTATCTGAGTCAGCTGCTGGGCAGAGCCTCTCAGAGAACAATATGTTCCTGTCTGCAAGAGTAACAGAGTATCATTAATACTGTCAGGGATTGGTGCTTGCCCATGATGGGTCTCAAGTTGGGCCAGTTATTTGTTGGCCATTCCCTCAGTCTCTGCTAACAGAAAGCAGCTACACCTGGTTATACTCAGAAAATAGACTCTGAGTCATGCAGAGGCAGTAATTCAGCTAAACTTTTATCTTGCACATACAAGGGCAAGTCTCTGGTTTCTGTTGTTTTGTGATGATTCAGGTCATTTACCATTACCAGACTGCCATGAGAATGCAAATAATCATGGCCACCACCATCCTGGTCCACAACTCCTAGAATGGAGCTATTAGAATATCCACTCTCTGTGGTGTCTGTGTATAGCCAGATAGATCTATTTTCTGTTACCAGCTTCTTCCTGCTATGACTGCCTGTAACCCAGGCAGACTGTGGTACAGACAGGTTTTCATTCTCCCTTTTCCTCCACCTATGATTGACAGCACCTGAGTCAAAGTCCCTGCATTGTGCCCTGTTGTGCTCCTTTTCCAATTGGTACGTAGAATGACAGCTCTCTCATTCAAATCAGGTCATCATGTTTACTTGAATAGCAAATCTATGTGGTTTATGTTGATCAGCTGCTTCTGTATAACTCTGGCCAGTTGACATATGCTAAGTAGAAGACACCAATGTGACAACAATACACCAGTAAGTTCTGGGCAGTGGTATCCTTTACAATTATTTTCCAAGGTAAATCTTTTACATATGTTTTTAATTAGATATTTTCTTTATTAACATTTCCAATGTTATCCCCTTTCCTGGTTTCCCCTCCGAAAACCCCCTATACCCTCCCTACTCTCCCAGCTCACCCACCCACCAACTCCTGCTTCCTGGCCCTGGCATTCCCCTACACTGGAGCATAGAACCTTCACAGGACCAAGGTCCTCTCCTCCCATTAACGACCGACTAGGCCATCCTCTGCTACATATGCAGCTAGAGCCATGAGTCCCTCCATGTGTTTTCTTTGATTGGTGGTTTAGTCCCAGGGAGCTCTGGGGGTACTTGTGAGTTCATATTGTTGTTCCTCCTGCGGGGCTCCTTCAGCTCCTTGGGTACCTTCTCTAGCTCCTTCACAGGGGACCCTGCTTTCACATGTGTTTTAACAATGCTTCGCCTAAGAGATCTCTTGTCTTCTGTTTCTGAGTGAATGAACCCTTGCATCCTCTGCTGCCCTTGCTTCAGGTACTCCCTTTCACATTCCCTTGTAAGCATTCTTAACCAGGTATGACTAGACTTCCGAACCTCATGTATCCTGTCTGTAAAAGCACGACTCCTGATGCCATTGACGGAAATCATCAAGCGTGCAAGAGTCCACAATTAGCATACAGAAGTCGAGGACCATTTGGAGGAATCCCTTCTTTTCTTCCACCAAGTGAGCTCCAAGGTTGAACTCAAATCGCCAGGCTTGGTGGCAAGTGACTTTACCTTTCAGCCTGTGAGCAGGACATCTGATTAAACTTATTAACTTTTTTTTTAATTGTTCTGAACATTAACAATCAGATCAGAATATATCAAGCAACTTCTGGATTCTCTAATTTTACTTTTGAAATTTTTGAGATACAAATTCCATTAACAAAAGGAAAATTGGATCAAGTATTTAAATTTCCTATGATATCCATAACTGTTAAAGACCCACCAATTGTAAGGTAAAAATATGTCCATTTCTACATTCCCATTTTATGTGTGATTAGATCACATTCAGAGAAGTTAGTGTGAATGTTAAAGATAACATTTGAATTTTAACACAGATATATGACTTTTATAAATGATTTCTGTTCCTTATTACTTGGCTTCCTGGTCTTGTCATGCTTATTAGTAATATATATGCCAATTTTTCTTTTTTTACTTATTCCCTTTATTTTAGGAGATCTATCGTCATTCTGTTTTCACATCTGGGTAACTGTGAACCTTCAGAAAACACAGCAGGTTCTCTTAGGGCCAAACTACAAAACTAAGGCGCAAAATTACTCATGCTATGAATTAGACCTTTAAGTAATATGTTCTTAAGATGATCATTTCCCAATCATTCCAGGCTCAATTTATAATGAGTGCACACAGTGATTCTAAATACAGAGAGGGTGTGATTTCGGGAGTCCCAGCTGAACATCCGCCTGTGATCATCTGATTATACATACCACTGCCTATTACTATCACGTGCTTACACAACATAGCCATATACTAGGATCTTGAGACAGAACAGACACAGTTGTAAAGCATCATATATAAGATTAAGATCGTAACTGCAACACAAGTTCTAAACACAAGCAAATAAACACAGACACACAAGCGAACACACTTGCACATTCTACAACTCCCATCCCCGACCACAACTCCCAAACACTACCACACACCAAGAGTAGGGAGCCAGGCAAGCAGTTTTCGAATGTATTTGAACAAAGAAAAAAATATTGAGAATAAAATTTCTAAGACAGGGCTGGCGAGATGGCTCAGTGGTTAAGAGCACTGACTGCTCTTCTGAAGGTCCTGAGTTCAAATCTCAGCAACCACATGGTGGCTCACAACCATCCGTAATGAAATCTGACTTCCTCTTCTGGTGCGTCTGAAGACAGCTACAGTGTACTTAGATGTAATAATAAATAAATCTTTAAAAAAATTTCTAAGACATTTGCTACAAATTGAGTATATAGTTCCTAATACTTGACTATGAACAATTTTAAAATATCTGGAGAATTTTAAAAACATTTTACTTCATCCAAGAGTATCATAACTGATTCAGTGTTTCAATGACACACTGTATTTAACATTGAAAAGACAAATTTTTAGGGACATAAAAAGGGGCTACTTCAAGTTCGGGTTGGAGAGGGCAAAACACGGTAAGAATAGCAGGCTGTATGTGAGCTGACCAAAGAAATGAGAGAAACAGGGAGCTCAATTAAGTTAGAGAGGAAAAAGAGAGATAAATATTGAAGAGGAGAATAAAATAACAGTAAAGATTTCTCATAAGAAATCATACTAGTATTGATCTACATTAAAACTACAGTATAAAAAATATAAGTATAAAATTTAAAGGCATACTTTAAATGAAATTTTATCATCTGTTCTGACAATATTCCATCCAAGACCAAAGAGTATACATGGGCTGGTCCATGGTTCCTGCTGTATATGAGGCAGAGTTCTGACTAATCTGACATCAGTGGGAAGGAAGGCTTGTGGAGGCTTGATACCCTAGAGAAGGCAGATGCTAGAAGGGTGAGGTGGGAGTGAGTGGGGGGTGGGGGGAGGACAGGGGAGAGCACCCTCTTAGAGGCAAAGGGGACAGGGGATGGGATGAGAGTTTAAGGAAGGGAGACCAAGAAGGGGGACATTTGAAATGTAAATAACCAATTAATAAAAATAACAAAAAAGACAAGTTTCAATAATTGCCAAATATGTGAGAAAAGACACATGCAATGCTATTGTCATGCAACTTTGTATTTTTCATAACAATACAATTCTCTCCTAGAAACTGGGTGGTAAGAGTAATGCATGCATGATGTCCTGATTGAATTAGAGGCACTACAGGCAAATAGATCTATCTACCTGCAATGTGTACAAGGTAGATATTACCAAGTGTAAGTTATTTTTAAACCAATCTAACATAGGTATGAAGTTCAGGTGCATATAAAATTCAAAGAGCCATGCAATGACTACTTGTATTAAGAATAAACAATTAAGTATTTTAGGTGTTTGGCATATTTAATCCTTCCTCACTTCAGGCATCAATAACCCTCGGTGCCCACATGCTGAGTTCTTGAACTCATTGGTACAGGAAACTACTTCCGAAGCAGAACATCAGTATCTCAGGCACTAAGATCAACAATTAGTAAATGGGACCTCATGAAACAGAAAAGTAAGGCAAAGAACACCATCAATAAGACAAAGTGGAAGCTTACAAAATGGGAAAATACAACCAAAAGAGAGCTAATAACTGAAATATATAGAGAACCCAAGTTAGAAAACAACAAAACAAATAATACAATTAAAAATGGACTACAGAGCTAAAAACAGTTTTCTTAAGTGAAGACACTCTAATGGCTGAGAAAAACCTTAAATAAATGTTCACTATCCTTACTCATCAGGGAAATGCAAATAAAAATGACGATATGATTTCACCTTACACCCATCAGGATGGCTAAGATGAAAAACTCAAGGGACGGCACATGCAGGCAACACTGTGGAGCAAGTGGAGCATGCCTCCACTGCTGGTGGGAATGCAAGCTTGTAAAATCACGGTGTAAATTAATTTGGTTTGCCAGTTTCTCAAAAAACTGGTTATAATTCTATTCATGACACAGCCATACAACTCCTGGGTATATACCCAAAGCATGTTTCAACATACCACAGGACACCTCCTCCGTTCTGTTCATAGCAGCTTTAATTGTAATAGCCAGAAACTGGAAACCATCCATATGTCCATCAACAGAACAGGTAAAGGAAATGTGGTTCATTTATACAATGGAAGACTACTTAGTTATTAAAAACAAGGACAACAAACGAATGGAACTACAAATTATCATCCTGGGGAAGGTAAACGAGACTCAAAAGGACATGCATAGTATGAACTCACTTATAAGTGGATTTTAGCCACAAAGTGCAGGATAACTATGGTACAATCCACAGACCCAAAGAAGCTAAATTACAAGGATGCTTGAATCCCACTCAGAAGGGGAAATAACACTCTTCAGTGGTGGATGGAGGGAGGGAACAGGGTGGGAAAGGCAAGGTAAGGGGAATGTTGGAGGATCCTATGTGAGGAAAGAGGGTGCAGAGGGTGAATAGGGAATCAGCAGCAGGCTGGGGGAGTCTCCAGGGAGTCTATAGGTGACCATAGCTGAGACTCACTCCTGGCAGTGGGTGATATAAATTCTGAAGTAACCACCTCCAGTAGCAAGGCAGGACTCACAATGAAGAAATGATGACACTAACTCACAAAACTGTCTTACCTACAGGAGGTGCAGAAACAAAGAAATGGAGTCTGAGGGAATGGCCAGCAATGACTGGCCCACCTTCAGACCCATCCCACTGACAAGAACCAACTCCTGACACCATTAATGATACTGTTGCACTTACGGACTGGAGATGAGCATAACTGTCCTCTTAGAGGCTCCAGACTGCAGCTGCCCAAAATGGAAGCTGAGACTGATCGCCAATTGGAGGGAGCTCCAAGAGTCTTGTACAGGATCTGTAGGAGGGACTAAGGGATCCACAATATCCAGAAGATGTTTCAACCGGTAAGAAGGACACATGCTCCACTATGTTCATAGCAGCCTTATTTATAATAGTCAGAAGCTGGAAAGAACCCAGATGCCCCTCAACAGAGAAATGGATACAGAAAATGTGGTACATTTACACAATGGAGTACTACTCAGCTATTAAAAAGAATGAATTTATGATATTCCTAGGCAAATGGATGGACCTGGAGGGCATCATCCTGAGTGAGGTAACCCAATCACAAAGGAACTCACACAATATGTACTCACTGATAAGTGGATATTAGCCCAGAAACTTAGGATACCCAAGATATAAGATACAATTTGCTAAATGCATGAAACTCAAGAAGGACAAAGACCAAAGTGTGGACACTTTGCCCCTTCTTAGAATTGGGAACAAAACACTCATGAAAGGAGTTACAAAGACAAAGTTTGGAGCTGAGACAAAAGGATGGACCATCTAGAGATTGCCATATCCAGGGATCCATCCCATAATCAGCTTCCAAACGCTGACACCATTGCATACACTAGCAAGATTTTGCTGAAAGGACCCAGATGTAGCTGTCTCTTGTGGGACCATGCCGGGGGCCTAGCAAACACAGAAGTGGATGCTCACAGTCAGCTAATGGATGGATCACAGGGCCCCCAATGGAGGAGCTAGAGAAAATACCCAAGGAGCTAAAGGGATCTGCAATCCTATAGGTGGAACAACAATATGAACTAACCAGTACCCCCCTGGAGCTCGTGTCTCTAGCTGCATATGAATCAGAAAATGGCCTAGTCGGCCATCAGTGGAAAGAGAGGCCCATTAGTCGTGCAAACTTTATATGCCTCAGTACAGGGGAACGACAGGGCCAAGAAGTGGGAGTGGGTGGGTAGGGGAGCGTGTGGGGGGCTTTTGGGATAGCACTGGAAATATAAATAAAATAAATACCCAATAAAAAAAAAAGAAGTTCACAAGCAGACCAAGAATCAACTGATCTGGACCTCTGGGGGTTCGGAGAGACTAAACTACCAACCAAAGGGCATTCATAGGCTGATACTGCACACACATACCCCATAAACGTGTACTACATGTGCAGTTTGGTATTCAGACAGGTTCCCCAACAACTGGACCAGGGAGAGTCCCTGACTCTGTTGCCTGCCTGTGGATGATGCTCCCCAAAATGTGCTGCTTTTTGTTTCTTTTTATTTTATTTAATCTTTTTTTACAGTCCAGATTTTATCCCTCTCCCGGTCCACCTTCTGACTACTGCACGTCTCATATCCCCCATCTCCAGGAGGACTTCCTTACCTCTTCAACCCCCTACCCCACCAGAACTCCCCCCACATACACACTCCTTGGGGCCTCCAGTCTCTTGAGGGTTAGAGGTATCTTCTCTGAGTCCAAACCCAGCAGTCCTCTGCTATATATGTGTTGGGGGCCTCATATTAGCTGGTGTATACTGCCAGGTTGGTGGCCCAATGTCTGAGATCCAGGTCATTTAAAAGACTGCTGGGCCTCGTACAGAGTGGCCCTCCTCCTCAGCTTCTTCTAGCTTTTCCCTAATTCAACCACAGGGGTCAGCAGCTTCTGTTCATTGGTTGGGTGTAAATATCTGCATCTGACTCTTTCAGCTGCTTGTTGGGTCTTTCGGAGAGCAGTCAGGATAGGCCTCTTTTTGTGAGCACATCTTGGCCTCAGTAATAGTATTAGGCCTTGGGGCCTCCCCTTGAGCTGGATCCCAATTTGGGCCTGTCGCTGGACCTCTTTTTCCTCAGGCTTTTCTCCATTTTTGTCCCTGCAGTTCTGTCAGACAGAAATAATGATGGGTCAAAGATTTTGGCTATAAGATGGCAACCCCACCCCTCACTTGATGCCCTGTCTTTCTGCTAGAGGTGGGCTCTTCAAGTTCCTTCTCCCCACTGTAGGAGATTTCATCAAAGGTACCTTCCTTTGGGTCCTGAGAACCTCCCAAAGAGTTTACCATATTTCTTTCATTCATAGGGTTTCTTTCCAGTGTGTATCCTTTTATGTGTTAGGAGATGGCTGTTTCGTGCAAAGGCTTTACCACATTTGTCACATTCAAAGGGTTTCTCTCCAGTATGCGTTCTTTTATGTATTTGAAAATGACTGTGATGTATGAAGGATTTACCGCATTCATTACATTCATATGGTCTCTCTCCAGTATGTGTTCTTTTATGATACAGGAGACCACTCTGACATGCAAAGGCTTTATCACATTGACTGCATTCATAGGGTTTCTCTCCTGTATGTGTTCTTTTATGTATTCGGAGACCACTTTGACATGCAAAGCCTTTACCACACTGATTACATTCATAAGGTTTCTCTCCTGTATGAACTCGTTTATGCCTTTGAAGAGAATTGCGACGTGAAAAGTCTTTACCACATTGGTTACACTCGTAGGGTTTCTCACCAGTATGTATTCTTTTATGTCTTAGGAGATGACTATTTCCTGCAAAGGCTTTACCACACTGGTTACATTCAAAGGGTTTCTCTCCAGTATGTGTTCTTTTATGTTTTTGAAGATAACTGTGATATATAAAGGTTTTACCACATTGATTACATTCATAAGGTTTTTCTCCTGTTTGTGTTCTTTTATATCGTAGTCCACTTTGACATCCAAGGACTTTAATACTTTGATTACACTCATGAGTTTTCTCTCCTGTATGTATTCGTTTATGCATTTGGAGTCCACCTTGACATGCAAAAGTTTTACCACATTGATTACATTCATAATAAGATTTCTCTCCTTTATGCCTTTGGAGAGACCTGTGAGATACAAAGTCTTTACCACATTGGTTACACTCATAGGATTTCACTCCAGCAAGTGTTGTTTTATGTATCTGGAGACTACTGTTATATGCAAAGGCTTCACAATGTTGGACATCTCCATAGGGTTTCTCTCCAGTATGAATTCTTTCATGTCTTTGGTTATGACTCTGAAATACATAGGCTTTCTTCCCACGTTGAATAAACTCAGAGGGTTGCTCTTCAGTATGACTTCTTTCATACCTGCAAAGACAATTGGCACGTGTGAAAGCTTTCTCACATTCAAAACACAGATGAATCTTTTCGTCTGTGTGAGTAAGTTTTACAATTTAGCCTAATTGTAAAGAACAACCTGATCTTAATCTATTATTCCTTTGTTTACATCCATGGAGTTCCCATTCATTGTGGGTTCTTTTGCATCTTTGAAGATACACGGGATGGGAAGACCATTGATGACATGGCTCACATTTATAGCATCCTGTTTCTATATGAGTGTGTTCACATATTTGAAGATAACAGGAAGAACTCAGAGCTTGACCACACTGATTTCATTTGCAAAGTGAACCAAGACAAACAGAAAAATTTCCACATCCCTAGTGATTTTCTGAGTGTGACTTTGTAGATACCCTTAATATAGTTGGAAAACTATTTGTAAACTTGTAGCACATTTAGACAATCTACTCAAACTGGGGAGTACTACATATCTTCAAATTGTGCTGGAAGACAAAAAGGTTTGTTGCTTCTTTCAATATTCCTCCTATGCTCACATTGCTTGTACCTATTGTAACATATGACATCCCTATTAAAAGGAGAATAACAAGTAAAACGTGTTCACTTTGCAGTCCCACAGTGTAACCTTGTTTACTCAAACAGATGTCGGACAGAGATTAAGGTTTCCCCACAACAGCATTCTTGACTTTCTAAACTACCCATCTCACTAAAGTTAGCAATGATTAACACCAGCTTTAGCATGGACTGTTTCCTTATTAAAAGGTTTTGGAAATACACTTATCACCTACTTAATGTGTACACCTTGCAATGTTAAAGTGGTGTTAGGCTGAACAGTTCTATAGCGTAACTATTGGGCTGTGATTCAAGTGGTGAGAGCTGTGAAAGTATTGTTTCCATGTCTTTGTACTTAGAGGAATGCCTTGCAGACACAAATTAGATACATGACATTAACATACATAGTTTTGTGAGATTTAATAATCATCCACAACTTAAAGCGGTGCTATTTTTACCCTGTTGCCTTTTTTAAAACCTGCAGGACATATTAAAATTTCTTCCAAGGCATATTTTTTATCAGTTTGCACATAAAAATTACCTTCCACGTCTTCTAGAACTTTGAAAATGGTCTTCAATATTATGGTCTTCCCAAACGTAGCCTAAAATATAGAGGCCATATGTTAGACTATTGGAAATTAGGAAAGTTTAAGTTACTAACTTCAGGGAACTTTACAACCAAGCCTGATTAATTCACCTCATTCTTCCGCATTCTCAACAGAAATTACAAGAACAAGTAACAATAACAAAGAAACAGTTGTACAGACATTTTAAAAAGTGAAAAGAAATTCACTGTCTTACCGATAGCAGCGAGATTCCTGTAGGTCTCCAGCATCACATCTCTGTAGAGATTCTTCTGAGAAGGATCCAGCAAAGCCCACTCTTCCCGAGTGAAGTTCACCTGCACATCATCATAGGTCACTCTACCCTAAAATATCCCAGGCACGTGTGCATGAGAAAACATATTACTGAGAACATTGTGAATGTATACTTCATTGAGAATATAGTCATACAGTTCTGGTAATTCTTGCACAAATGCTAATTAATTTCTAACACAAATGCTCTATTGTAGTCAAGGCATTTTAGAAGGAAACTGAATAATGAATCAGCGTCACCTCTGTCATTTCTGCACCGCTTGAAGAGGAAGAGTCTTCCCAGAGAAATGGCAGTTAACAGACACAAAGACACAGAAGCAAACAGATCGATTGTACTGAGCACAAATCAGATAAATTGTATGAATAATTAGTAACTTTAAAATGATGAGCATGCTGGCTATAGTCACTCGTGTCTTTAATCCCACGAGTGAAGAGGCAAAGCCAGGTGTACGTCACTGAATTGGATGACAGCCTGGTCTGTGCCTTGAGTTCCAGGAGATCAACATGTTCATATTAAGACACTAACTCCCCTGTAAAAAAAACCAATCAATCTATCAAACAAACAAACAAAAAAAAAAAGATAGAAAGAACTCCAAGGTCTTTACTGAAGTTCCTACAAAGAATTACATATTCACTCCAAGTCTGATTCATCTTTCAGAAACCTCAAATGACCCAGTTTCAACAGTAAAATTAATAAGACCTTAATAAAAGGGAATGTATATTTAAACATTTATAGATAGACAGATGGAAACACTAGCAATACAAATCTTGATCATGAATTAGAAACATAGAGCAGGAGAGGTGGCTCACCAGAGGTACTGCCTTTATTGGAGTAAATTGCCAATATATGCATGGAAGATCACAATTGCCCATTGTACCAAATTCAGGAGTTCTTAGGCTATCTTCTGCCTACAGTGAGCATCAGGCACACATGATGTACATATTTGTACATACAGGGAAAATATTCATAGTCATTCAAAAATGACATGAGTACATGACATCATGAGAAATATAAATATACTCCCTGCCAAGTTTCAAAATTCAAGTGTGGATGAAGTTCAGAATAACAACACATGCTGCATATACATAACCTAGATTCCAAGCCCATCAGCTAATAATATAAAAACAAAGCAAGCCAGGCATTTTGCCCCACATCTAATCATAGGACTCTGGAGACACTTTACTAAATTTAAGTGCTGCCTGGTCTGGAAACCTACTTTCTGGACAGCCAGAGCCACAAAGGGATACTTTGTCTTCAAAATCAAAAACATAAACAAAACTAAAAATAAAAATGTCAGGCTAGCGAAATACCTTAGCACTGAATAACAACAGCTTCTACTGTACCTTATGTGAATTATGGATAGAGTCTGTAATGGTGAGGATATGACAGTAGAAGAAAGATGACTGATAAGTTTCAACTACAACACAGTCATAAAGAACAGGAAACAGGTTGAGTATAAGTCTATTGTGACTGGTCACTATAGGTTCATTGTCACCCTCTCATAAAAATATATTTAGTCTAAATTCAATAATCCTTATTGTCTACAATAGCCCCTACAGTGTTCAAATATCTAAAGGCTCCTTTGACACTCAAAGCAATCTTGTGACTGCCACATCTTGTAAAATCAGAAAACAAATTATATCTTTCAAATATACAATGGCACAAACAACCCTTTCCATTCCAATATGGAGGAATACATGCATTAGACCATGGCAAGAAACCAAACAGGGCAAACACTAAATCCTGTAGCTCTGTCTCAGCCACAAGGGGCTTCAGGTTCAAAGTGCTTACATGGCTCTATCCCTGATATTTCTCATACATCTCTCAGTTTCGGTACTTCCACTCCCTATATGCATCTCTCCATGGCAGATTCCCATACCATAGGTATCTCAACATCTTATGGTCTCAAAATACAACTAAGCATCATCCATAGACCTTCTTGCAATGAACTCTCACAGTATCCTCACTGGAGCCCTGACTCTGCCAAACAAAGAACACTGGAACGCTGAACTGAAACCAGAAAGGAAGAATCCATGAGGATTATTTTTGCATCTTCCTTGTTTCCAGAACCAGCACAATATGGGTGAGCCTGAGAAATTTGGCTCCTAAATTGGGATGGACCCTGCCACACATGGACTGTAGTTGCAGCCGGTTTTATATGAAGTTCCTACCTGGGACTAGGAATCACTTTGCCCACTTCTTCCATTAATTCAAGGCTTAGAAAAGGGGACTGTTATTCTAATGGCACTTTCTTATGCTTTCAAGCCAACGCAATGGGCTTCCCTTTAATGGTGAAAATGTCCTTGAAAATTGTTGCCTCTGTTTCAGTACTGACTGCCATCTGAAACCACTCAGTGTGTTTTTCTCTACAAACCACAGACTTTGCATTTCTTTCTACACCACTTGTTGCTCTTTTTTCCACTACCATCCTAAATGAATCATGGAAATAAACATCCAACAGATTCAATATTACATCTAAGAAGTCAGACACTTATCCTTCAGTTCTGCCTTAGCCCGTTCCTCACGGCATGGGCAGAGTAAGAAACATTTGTGGCCAAAAATATAACACATGATTTCTAGCTAAAATGTTCATAGCATCTATTTCCCACTGGATTCCTATGGCATCTATCTCCTTTGTCTTAATACTCTAATCTTCCTAAGTCCCACAGAACAGCAGATGAAAGTTCTATGCCTTTGGCCATCTCAAATCTTATCTTTTCCATATAATGCTAAAAGAAAATATTCCCAGGTTCTGTCAAGCATCAAAATCCCTTTTTATGTACCATTTTTCATTCTAACTTGCTTCCGGGTAATGAACAATTTTTCTGGATGCTTATATCAGATCACAGTCCATCATTTTGAGGACTTAAGATAGAAACTCATGCTAGAAAATAAAGGCATGGACCAACCTTGTTTCTTCACTTGCTCTCATGCTTGATCACTGTCCCATGCTCAGCTAGCTCTCTTGGCCAGCCCAGGCCCCCTTGCTTAGGGATATTGCTATCCTCAGTGGAAGTGCCTTCCCATATCAATCAACACAATTTCTCAAAGACACAGCCACCAGCCATTACGATGGAGGCAGACCATCAATTGAGCCTCCCTCAAAGACTATATGATCTAAAATGTTAAGAACTAAAGCTAACTAGAACAGAGTTAAAAGTAATATATGACAAAGTTTTAATAACCCCAAACCAATGTGTTAACCACATCAAACACTTCTTAAGTAACAAAAACACAAACACTGATGACTACAAAACCAGGAAAACATAGATTTGGTAATAAATGAAGAGAAGCAAGTCATTAGGATCAAGAAGAGAAAACTAAAACTGTTTTTCCACAGAAAGTCACCAAATAAACAAAAACTCAAGGAACTCATAATGTAATAAATTTTCAAAAGACAAAAATTGGTGAATATCAATTAGATTATACTTAATAAATCATATAACATACAAAGCACCACTGATTAAATTAGACACAAAGACAGACCTGTAAATACAACCCAGCCCTTTAAACAAGAACTACAGTACTATAGTCACAATCAAATCCAAAGAAATCACTGAGCATTACTAATCCTGTGGGCCCTGGCACTCTCTTTTGCTAATAATAGAATATGAACTGGGGAAAAAGTGAGGGGCGGCACTATTTCCAGTGGAAAGATTTGCTTAAGGCATACAAATGTTTCGATATTGGAGAAAATAATATTGACTACTAAAAGTATCTCCTCTCTTTTTGATAAAGAGAAGCAATGTGTTTTAGGATCATTTAGAAATCATCTGTTTCCAATGACTAAAGGCTGGATACAAGTTTGCACCAGGGTAAGGAAATGCAAACTTTTAAAACCAAATTCAATTGAAAGTAGATTTTTAAAAAACAGTGTTTGCTTTCTACTATAAACTTTTAACAACTTGTATTAAGCTAACTGCTTTATAGGTCATAAGCACTTTTGAAAACATATGTAATCCCATTTATGTGAACATTTGTATGAGGGACAGACTATCCTCCATGTGTGTACAGGTGACAGACATGAGAAGAGGGTGTCGGTCCCTTGGATCTGGAGTAGCAGGTAGTTATGAGCTTCCCAACTTGGGTTGGGTGCTGGGGTCTGAACTCAGGTCAACCCCAGCATGAATAGTTGCCGACTGTTCTGCCCATCCACATCGTACTTTTTATCCAATGAGCAAAGAATCTTTTGCAGATGAAGGCAACAAAAAACTAAGTAAATATAGAAACAAATAAATGATCCCTGGAAATCTGATGCCTGAGCATTAAGATATTGGGTAAGGAACTAGGTAGGATGCCCCAGACCACTCCCAGCTTCAGCTACCTGAGACCCAATATTCAAGGTTGCCCTTAGGACTGCAGCTTCCTCTCACATGTCCCTACCTCTTGTAGATACAAAAGAGTATTTCCATATTCCCTTCTCTTCCTGTGCCATCTTTGTGTCTGAACCCCCAACTATGGGCAGACACTCCCTGCTCAAATATAGGCCATGCCAGACAGAACACTAAGCAGGCTGTCCAAAGACCTATCCCACTATCTGTTACCTCAGACCCAATCCTCATAGTTGCCCAAAGCATTGCAACACAATATTAGATAAAGCTTCCTCTACAAATTTCCATGGTTACAGGAAATGCAGACATTTCCCAAGTGCCATTCTTCTCCTGCCTCATCTCTGTGTCCCAGCGCCTACTCACAAAGAAACCCATTCTCAAACACATGCCATGCTTGCCAGAAGACCAAATAGGCTGGCCACAGATCTACCACACTATGTTACCCTAGATACAATTTTCAGAGTTTTCCCAAGCACTAGACTAGATCACAAGAGGCGACTTCACCTCTCTTCTGTCAAGTGTCCCGTGGATTGCTAAAATCATCTTTCCCTAGATTCCTTTTCCCCAAACTTCTAAAACCAGCAAACATTCACCCTTGAGCACAACCACCGGACAGAACTGTAAAAGAGGCAACACTCAGCCAACACACTCTCTGAAAATCCAGACAACATAAACCTAAAATCAAAACTCAAAAACTCCCAACCAGGCCAGTAAGAGCACTGACTGCTCTTCCGAAGGTCCTGAGTTCAAATCCCAGCAACCACATGGTGGCTCACAACCACCCGTAATGAGATCTGACGCCCTCTTCTGGTGCATCTGAAGACAGCTACAGTGTACTTATGTATAATAATAAATAAATCTTTGGGCTGGAGAGAGCGGAGTTGAACAAAGCGAGCGGGGCCAAACTGAAGCGAGCAGGGTTGACCAGAGGAAGCAGAGGTCCTAAAAATTCAATTCTCAACAACCACATGAAGGCTCACAACCAGAAGAACAAACACTTGAAGAAAAGACAACTATTCTTGGGCTTAAAATAGAAATAGAAAAAGAAAGCATAAATTAGAGGTTCTCCCTGCCCACTGTCCCCTGAAGCTACATATTTCCATTCATTCTCCTAGCCCTCTGGGCTTCTCTCCTGTCTTCCCCAATACTTGGTCCTGCTCTCCTTTTCCCCTCTTCCACCCCTCTCCCCACCTAGGTTCCTCCCTCTCTCCCTCTAACTCCTATTATTTTGTTCCCCCTTCCAAGTAGAATTTAACCATTCTTACTCGGGCTTTCCTTCTTCTTAAACTTCATATTGTATGTGCACTGTATTATGGGCATTCTGTAATTTTTGGCTAATATCCACTTATTAGCAAGGACATAACATGCATGTCCTTATGGATCTGTATTAATTTGCTCAGGATGATATTTGAGTTCCATACATTTGCCTGCAAAAATTCATGATGTCCTTGTTCTTAACAGCTAAAAGTCCCAGAGACCTCGGGTATGAGAGGCTCCCAGGATTCAAAGGGGATGATCTTAGCCGAAATGTTCAACAGTGGGGAGATGAAACCTGAAGAGACCACCTCCACTAGATAGACAGGGCCCCCAGTGGAAGGATAAGGCCATCCAACTACCTTCAAAAATTTTGACCCAGAAATTTTCCTATCTAAAAGAAATGCTGGGACAAAAATTGAGCAGAGGTTGAAGGAAAGGCCATTCCGTGACCAGCCCAACTTGGGATCCATCCCATAGGCTGGCATCAAAGCCTGACAGTATTACTTGATGCCATGTTGTACTTGCAGACAGGAGTCTAGCATGGCTGTGCTCTGAGAGCCTCTACCAGCAATTGACTAAGACAGATGCAGATACTTACAGCCAACCATTTGACTGAGGTTAGGAACCACAATGGAAGAGTTAGGGGATAGATTGAAGAAGCTGAAGGGGATTGTAACCCCATAGTAAGAACAACAGTATCAACTAACCTAGAACCCTCAGAGCTCCCAGAGACTAAACCACCAACCAAAGAGGATACATGGGCTAGTCCATGACCCCAGGCACATATGTAGCAGAGGACTGCCTTGTCTGGCTTCAGTGGGAGAGTATGAGTCTAATCCTGTAGACTTGATGCCCCAAGGAGGGTGGATGCTGGGGAGGATTAAGTGGGAATGGGAGGGTGGATAATGGGGCAGGAAGGTAACGGGTAGGGGGAAGACCACCCTCTCAGAGGCAAAGGGGTGTGTGTGTGAAGAACTCTGGTAGGGGGTACAAGAAAGGGGGCAACACCTGGAATTTAAATAAATAAAATAATACAAAAAAAAAAGTAAAGCATAAACCAAGGGCATCCTGTAAATCAAAATTTTAAGACTTCAAAAAGGAACTATGGGGTCAAGGTTCACCCACAGAATAGAGATGGAAGAGAGAATCTAAGATACTGAATCTCAGACAATAAAAGGAAAGGATACACAGGACAAAGATATTTTAAATATAAAAATTCTAAAAATTTATAAGAGGAACATTAATTCCAAGTCTATTTGTCACGTGAGAAAGCTCATAATTCTCAATAGTATTTTGAAGAAATAGTATACACATTGGCACAGTGTGACTTCTGTACTTATAGCAAAGATACAATAATCAAGAAAGTGTACAGTATTTGTGAAAAAACACAGGGATGAAGAGAAAAAGCCAAAACAGAAGCCTCAAAATATATTCAAGTTTTCATCAAAATACCTACGAAACTACAAGAAAAGTGTGAACTTGACCAATGCTACCTGATTTTATACATATATACAAATTAAATAAACAAAGACTTCATGATTCTTACAAAAATTACTCAAAGTGATCCCTAAACTGTTATATTTCTGATCCTTCACCTACTACTGATCTGTCTTCCAAACCCATGCTCTAGAGCTCTCTGTAAATGGAAGCAATCACAAAGGTGGGCTTTAACTGCAGCCTCTCATGACCCCTTGTGATTTCAGGCAAAACTAGCCCCATTGAAGCTCCCACACAAAACAATATTGAAGAATAGTTTAATGTCTGCTTCCTGCTACATGGATTATGTCACAAGATTTGTGATATGTCCTATCACACCTACCCAGTGCCATGCACATCTGAGAAACTTCTGCATTTTAGAAACTCCTTTTATACCCTAGAATTGAATTTCTGTGAATCATGCCATTGTGACTGGAGGTAGTAGAAAGGTAAAAGTATTCTAATGAAATATTGCCACCTTCTAATTTCTAAACTATAAAATTTGTTGCACAAAACTGAATGTGGAAGGTTCAGAAATTCTAGAAACCAGACCTTCAGTTTTCGAATCTGTCTTCCTACTGCACACCAAAAGCAAGGCTTATGTGTATACACTGGATAATGTTATTATAAGCAGCACAGACTTCCACCAATACGGCTCTAGAGCATCCCTCTCCCCTGGGAATCCACACTCGGGAAGGGTCAGAGGCCAAGGGCTTCTGTTCAGATCACTACCAACAGAACCACAGTCTGACTAATTGCCCATCTCAGTCTCAGCAGATCAGACTCTGATAGCCCAGCAGACATGTTCCTCCTGGCCTGGCAGTGCTGACCCTCACACTCACCATGTCGTGACTTGTGGTCTTTCTCACAGCTTGCTGTAGATGTATCTGTGGAGAATCCTGGAAAGAACCTACAAGCTACCTTCCACTGGTGATCCTGACTGTTAGCCCTTCCCAGAGCCCCCTCATTAGCTTGAAAAAATGCAGCTGGGCCTCAGGACAGTAGCAGCTCCTCTACTGGGGGATCAGAGAGCAAATGCCTCAGAGAGCTGAAGCCTTCCTAGATCTGCCCTTCCACCCTAGGTGCAGGCAGAGCCCTGGTCTCGGAAGATTGTATTTAATAGAATGTTCTAATCACCCACAGCACAGAGTCCTGTGTTTGCATATTCCATTACACATGCAATGTCTAGCGCAGTCATGTTTGCTTCATAGTTGGGGAAGTCCTGCAGGCAAACTGCAGTGAAATTCAAACAGTAACATAGTTGAAAAGAAAAATATGGCTATGAATTTTAAAGCAAGGGGTGGTTAATAAAAAGTGACTGTGGGAAAAAAAAAAAAGAAATAAAAAAAAGGAAAGGACATGACTGCTCCTGGGTTTATTAGGTATAAAAGAGAGAATAGCCAGGTCCAGGGACATCTTGGAGAGTACAAAGTAGACATAACCCTGAGGCACGTGGAGAGAGGAAAGAAGGGAGAAAGCAGATCCAACATAGAGGTCAGGGTGCTTAGTGACAGATGAAAAAGACCAAGTGACCAAAATGGTTGGACTGCATAAGGAATGGCAGCTGGGTGAAGGGCAGCCCTACCCCTGGGCTAGAGGACGAGATATGCAAGCCATACCCTGTATCAGGTAGGGACTGAGGTCTGCTGAGAGAACCAGGTTTGCTTTGATTTGTTAAGTAAGCCACTTAACCATTTGTCCCAAAGTTTCAGACTTAATAGGAAGAAAGGGAATGAAATGATTTAATTATCTCTCAAAAAATATTTTTAAAAGTTGGAACAGGCTTTATGATCCAATATTCTTCAGGGACTAAACATACGTACTAGACGCACCAAGTGTTATTCACGTCTTTTCTCTCACATTCTGCATTTTCTAACAGGGAAAATAACATTCCTGTTAGGCACACCACATCAGGTTGTCTAGATCCTGTGTTGCTTGAAGTAGCATAAATATAGAAATTTGGTTTCTAGAAATAAGTTCATGTCCTCATCCAGATTCGTGATTGCCCTGCTCTGGGAGCCTCCTAGATGCCCAGTTGGGACTTTTACTGATTGTCTAAAACTGACTTCCTGACTACTCATTGCTATTACCAACTACTGTCAAAGCAGAAAGGCCCTCACCTTCCTTCTTCCACCTCCTTTTCTCTGCTGTGATTACACCAGCTTCAAAGTTGGTCAGAGAACTCAATGCTTACACAGGCCCCTCTTTATTTGTAGTCAGTCCCCTCACCCCAATCCAGGGAGGTTGGAGGACACCCATTCACTGGTCTATATCTCTTCTCACTGACCAGTCGGACCCCGCCTGAAAGGAGCAGCAGGACAGTCTTCCAAGCACAGGGCATTAATACTCAAGTGAATAAAAACAGACCAGGTTTGTGGGTGTAGAAAATGGTTATGTTAGCTGGAAGTAGTCAATAATGAATTTCTTTTTTAAAAAGATTTATTTATTATTATATCTAAGTACACTGTAGCTGTCTTCAGATGCACCAGAAGAGGGCATCAGATCTCATTATAGATGGCTGTGAGCCACCATGTGTTTGCTGGAATTTGAACTCAGGACCTTCGGAAGAGCAGTCGGTGCTCTTAACCACTGAGCCATCTCTCCAGCCCAATATTGAATTTCTATTTCAGTGGTGTGTGTGTGTGTGTGTGTGTGTGTGTGTGTGAGTGACTCTTTCCAGCTAACATAACCATTTTCTACACCCACAAACCTGGTCTATTTTTATTCACATGAGTATTAATGAGGGTTCTCTAAAGTCACAGAACTTATGGAATGTCCCTATAGTACAGCAAATTATTAAAATGACCAACAATCTGCACTCCCAACTAACCAAACAACGAGTGATTTTCAATGGGAAATCTAAGGATCTAGTAGTTACTCAGTCCCACGACAGCTAGTGTTCCAGCTTGTCTCCAGTATAAGTTGGAATCCTGAAGAAGTAGCTGCCTCCTATTCTTATCTGAAGGCTGAAGGCATGCTCCACTGGCAAAACCCTTCACCTGTTACTGAAATGAACACTTCATTACATGACTCAAATGAGGAATTTTAACACTGGTGTGGTACAATCCTTTATCTCAATAATTTAGGAATTTTCATCAATAGGAAAGCAAGGCCATTGCCCGGGGAGCATGAGACTGGGATCAATGGTGCCTGAGTCAACATAGCTTGTCTTAGAAACACTTCTAGTACAGGGAAGAAGTTGCAGCTCTCCTAGAATAAGATACCTTCCCCAGGAGCAATCACTCCACAAACAATTACAAGATTAATTAAGAAAAATCTCTTTAATTGCAGCATGCAATCAGCTCTGGCTAATGCTTAGAGAAGAGACAGCCCAGAACAGATTTTACATTCCACATATGCTGTCTCATGTAAGTGTGTCTTAGGTTCCAGCCCTGGGCAATGTTTTAAACAATTTAAATATGGACTAGAGACTGCAAGTCCCACAGATGGGAGACTTACACAGAATAGATATAATCAGAATTATTTCTTAAATAAATCAGTGCCCTGAAACAGCAGGTCATTCATCAGTGACAGGGTTCTGAGATAGAGGAGCCAGAAGATGCGAAGGTTGGAAAAGTTGAAGGAAGAAAGTATCAAAGCTGGGATGGGGGTGTCTTGGACGGGCTCTGTCTTATGCCACACAGGCTTCTGGAGAATATCAGCCTGTATACTTCTTACAGGGACAAAATGGAACAAAATAGGAGACTTGTGTGGAGTCAGCACAAACTATCATGAATGGGGAAAACACAGGAAGGATCTAATAGAAGAACGTTGTACAAAAGGAACACTGAACCTCTCAAAAACATTCCTGACCAAGCCCACACTGGACTCGGGACTGATAACCATAGCCGCATGTGGTGGGATCTCAGGATCTGAAGCAAGCCATCCCCGAAGGCCCTGGCCCCAGACCACCACCCGCTCTCCCAAGCACCATCCTTGCTTTAGAGAAGGAGCTCTATTTTATTCTCAGCACTTCAGGGCCTTAGGTGAAGCCCCTAAGCCTAAGCCCCAGGCTGTCATTGGCTCTGGAGACTGAGAAGGGGCTGGGCCATTCTCCATTCATGAAGGCCTCATAGAAAGCCTCCCTGGACCAGGCCAGTCCTCAGCACAGCAGTGGTTTTCCTTTTCAGTTATCACCAAGTGTGGTCTTGTCCACATGGCAAAACTATGCTTTGCTCAAGAAGAAACCAAGGGGGCTGGAGAGATGGCTCAGTGGTTAAGAGCACCGACTGCTCTTCCGAAGGTCCCGAGTTCAAGTCCCAGCAACCACATGGTGGCTCACAACCATCCTAAACGAAATCTGATGCCCTCTTCTGGAGTGTCTGAGGACCGCTACAGTGTACTTATATATAAGAAAGAAAGAAAGAAAGAAGGAAAGAAAGAAGGAAAGAAAGGAAGAAAGAAGAAAACCGGACCTTTATGGCACACCAGGCCTTAATGTTGGTCGTGACCCTATTTTGCCCCTTAGAGCCACTTGTTAGAGGCCTGTTCTTTGATATCGGGATGGGCCTAATTCATGATTGTAAACCAGATTTGTCTCCTTTGTTATGGTTTGTAGACAGATGTCTGGACAATCCTGGTAAAAAAACACATATACTAGCATCCTATTATCCGTGGGGTGTTTTAGAGGCAGTCCTCCCTCAGCTACATTCTACTTGGTGTCACTGTAAGTTTTGGTAAATCCTTTACATCATCAATTTTACGCTTCTAAATCACAGCTCAACATTGGAGTGCTACCCAACACACGAGGTGCCTTTTACAGCTTCCACAAAATCAAAGCCAAAGGGATCTTACACCTACAAACCTACATATTAAAGGGCTAAATGCTAAGGCCAGAACTTCCTGAAGATACAGAGAAACTAAAGCTCTCCGCGTCTGGCTTCTTGCCAAGGATGTTTCTACACAGAAGCCCTTTCCCCAAATGCTTTGTGCAGATGCAGCCACCCTAGTGAGGTTATTCAGAGGCCACCTCCGGCTCCAGGGAGAGAACAGGACCACAGGGAACCTCACAAGTTGCTGCTTGTCTTTCTGGCTGCTGTTTATCACCAAGCCCCAGGGACGACCCAAGACAGCAGCTCCCTCTGCTCAGCCCCCTGCTCTTTCCTTTTGTTGGACATGGCCCTGCACTTACCATGTCGGGACTTCTGAGTTTGCCTGAGCTCTTCTCACAGCACCCAGCAGCGACACGTGGACCACAACAAACTGAAACACACCGGATTGCTCCGCTTTGGAGAGGAACTTGCAGGAAAGCTCCCGGAAAAGCCCGCCTTCTCCTCTGATTGGCAGGACCGCCTCCATGTGCTGATTGGCTAGTGTGTATGAGTAACATAAGCACCACCTTTAGGGTTAGAGTGCGCGGAAGGGACAGCGAGGAATAATTCCAGGCACAGGCTTCTAGTCAGAGGCCAGTCCTTTTGCAGATCTGCAGAGCTTTTCATTTCAGTACATCTTGTGTTTGTTTTCCCACCCAGGTCGGGGAGGATCCACAACTCCAGCTTCTGGATGCTGAGCTACCTGTTTCTCCCCTTTGTGGGCAGTGACCCTGTGCTACCTTGTTGCAACTTTGGAGCTGTCCTGAGCTCCAATCACAGTGCTCAGAAGTTACTTCCTCTTCCTCCCTCAATCAAGGTCCATAACTTGTGTGCTGCGGGTCACCCCAGTGGAATGTAGGAATCTTTGGAACGAGGGTCCTCGAAGACTAGGTGGGTAAGGATTTGGTGGTGACAAACAGAAATAAACACAGAGGCAATTTGAATCAGTGTGTTTTTCAGCTCTCAAGCGAGGATTTTTATACATAATGAGGAACAAGTATTACAACTCTTAGAAGATGTGTTTAGTGTAGTAATTAGGGGTAGGACAGATAACATCATTGTTATTTAGCACAGTTAAACACAAAATCATCCAAGGCTAATTGCATATTTCCAAGAGCAGGTTAATAAATTTTTATGGTCAGTTATTATTTAACATCTACTACCTAATTTTTTGTGAAACTTCAAGGTGCAAATTTAAACTATTTTAATTCTTCTTCTTTTTTTTTAATCTTAGGCTTTCTTTACCATATACCAAACCCACTTCTGAGGACAGATGTATAGCCATATGAAATTTTGTTATTGAGAAAGTTCTTATCTATCATAATACTATTTTGTAATTTCCTAAATGATTTATGAAGTAAAGCGCTGGTTTTCGCGAAGATAAGGTCATGGCAGTGACCCCCATCTCAAGGGATGGTATCTTACCCAGTGTCTCGCTTACAGCCCCAGCCCAGGCTATCAGGAACATCTTGTAAATAAGGAAAGGAATAGAAGAAGATAAAAAGAGATACATTGCCATGAGAACTTCAGCTCAATATTTTGCTCTGGTCAAGATTTCCAAGAGGCCTCCTTCTTTTGAAATTTTTGCCTCAGTATGTGGAACTTGTCACACAGATCCAACTAAGGTTGGTGTGGCACTTTTATAGACCATTTCTCAACTTACAGTGGAGTTATCAGTCTGTCCCACAAATGGGAAGGTGCCCAGAATATTAACAATTAAAGAGGGATATTAGGAAACAAAAAAAATTTTTGTGCGTCTTCTTCAGGGTTCAGGTACACTGCAAGTACTTTCTACCTAATAGTTATGAGTCAACCCTCAGACCCAAGCAGGAAGCACATGACAAACACTGTGGAGCACTCTTGTTAACCAGCACATCTTCCTCAGTGTGTTGGTACAACAAACAAATAGCAACAGCAATTCTCTAGATAAAAAGAACTGATAGAATCAATCTCTCTATCATGTTGGAAGTGGACTTATTAGAATGGCTCAAAAGCTGTGTCATTCTACTAGTCCAACAGTGGCTGTCTACCAGTGGAAAGTTGAAGAATACACTCATGGTTTAGTCCATGTGGCTGCATGCCTCAACTGGTCTTCAGTATATATCAGAATTCCAAAGAAATAAGCCTAATGCCAGTTTGTTTTTGTTTTTTGTTTTTTTAATGAACTTGCTAGCCAGAGGTAGGGCAAGTAGACAAAGAGAAAGAGGTATCTATCATTTTCAGTGTCCTTTGTATATGTAAGCTGTGGCCTAGATTAAAGATGGATCATATCAACTAAAAGATCCAGATTATATAAGGGTTCTCCCATTTCAAAAGCTAAGATAAAAAAAAATCCCCACAATAGCCAACTATTTGAATTTTAGCTAATTCCAGATATATTTAATATGGCTACCAAGAATAGCCAGTACAACTATCTAGTCAGGAGATGTAAGAAAAAAAATTTTTTTTCTTGTGGCAGGCAATGAGAGCATGGGAGCCATTTCCAAAGCAATGATTTTCTTATAAAAAAGGAAGCATTGAGACTTTACTTGGGGAATATGGATGCGTTCACATAGAGGTTTGCCTACCCCTATGCATGCTAAGTTAAACCTTCTTCTCAACTTGGCCACAAGGTAAAAGCAGAGATATTTTTTCTTTTTGTTTTTTTGAGACAGGGTTTTTCTGTGTAGTCCTGGCTGTCCTGGAACTCACTCTGTAGACCAGGCTGGCCTCAAACTCAGAAATCCGCCTGCCTCTGCCTCCCAAGTGCTGGGATTAAAGGCATGAGCCACCACACCTGGCTAAAAGCAGAGATTTTAAAGATCATTCTTAGCTCAAAGTCATGCAGAATTATGTGTAAATTATAAAAATGATGGACAGAAATGCCTGTGGGATGTTCACCTTGTACTACAAGGTCTGAGCTGAAAATCAAATAAATGACACTATAAAAGTAGATTGCTCAGGGGCCAGTGCTACCTGATAGTCATTATCTGTGATCTTCGATCTAACCAATAAATGTAACAATGCCACAGTTCTCATATACAGAAAGAACGGAGAGTATAAGTGCCAAGGACCAACCTCAAATAGGTCTGGGTTCCTAAGAGAAGGGGAATTTGAAAGCAGCAGGGAATCAAGCAACTTGAAGTCAAACCCTGGGTCCAAGCTTGACAGCTGCGTGGCCTATGTTCTGCTGAGATGACTTTCCAGATGAGATGGTGCTCTGCTCTGCTCTGCTCTGCTCTGCTCTGCTCTGCTCTGCTCTGCTCTGCTCTGCTCTGCTCTGCTCTAGACAGATGTTACTTGCTATTCTAAACACTCTCTGAGACAGGTAGCTTTCTGGTCAAGACAGCTCTCTCTGCTAGTAAAAATTTTAAAAGCTCTCTAGATAGCTCATGGGTTTTCTAACTAAAGTCAGAGAAACTGCTGTAAAAATAAGCTTGGATCTACTGGCCAAGTCAAAAATACAGATAGAAAAATTGTTTTGTTTTGTTTTGTTTTGTTGAGGAAGGAGTTTAATAGTTTAGCAGTTAAGGACATTTATGAGTGAAAATCACCACCTCATAAAAAGAGAGGCATTATTGTTTCTTTCCACCTTACAGGGTACCTCCCTTTATTCCTTCCTTCCTTCCTTCCTTCCTTCCTTCCTTCCTTCCTTCCTTCCTTCCTTCCTTCCTTCCTTCCTTTCTTTCTTTCTTTCTTTCTTTCTTTCTTTCTTTCTTTCTTTCTTTCTTTCTTTCTTTTTTTCTTTTTTTAATCGAGACAGGGTTTCTCTGTATAGCCCTGGCTGTCCTGGAACTCACTCTGTAGACCAGGCTGGCCTCGAACTCAGAGATCCACCTGCCTCTGCCTCCTGAGTGCTGGGATTAAAGGCATGCACGCGCGCCACCACGCCCGGCTACAGGGTACCTTTCAATAAATGTGGATTTCCAAACAGGAATATGAAGGAGGGAAGCAGTGTAGAGGAAGAAAGTGCCCTTGAGGGCTCCACCCTGCCTGCCGTCACCTCACATCTGTAGCTTTAATACTCTCAGGAAAAGATGACCATCTTTTGTAGAATGTTTGTACATGTTTTCATATTTCAATTTCCACTTAAACTTTCTAAGGCTTTAACTGGCTCTATAGATTAAATGAGTCTGTGCTTTCCTTGCAATGCACTTATGCTTATTAATGGCATTTTATAATTTTGTATGAATGCCTATTTTCGCTAAATATTTTGCTTTCACTAAGTACTTTCCAGCTTTCCTGGGGGTTGGTGGAATTACTCTTTACTGACTAATAAACATTCTCCCGACCCATAGGACTCAGTTATTCGGGGGCTCGAGGGGGGCCATGCCTGAAAGAGAAACGGACGAGAAAGAACGAGCGAGACCAAGCAATGATTGTCAAGGTCTCTTTATTGTGAGCAAGGTTACAGAATATAAGCACTAAGAAGGAGGAAGTAAAAAGGGAGAACCTTGCCCGTGCCTCAGCCCGGGGGCAGGGGTGTTCTGCATAACTGCCTGGGAACTTATTATCTACTCTTAGCTCAGGGAACCTTCTGTGGTTTTTCTCAGAAAGTTTGCAGATACTATTATCTGATCTTGATGTTCTGTCAGCTGTCATTTCAAAAGGTCAGAAGTTTCTCAAGGAGGGAGGGGAACTTTGGCTTATAGCTCAGTGTCAGTCTCCAACAAAATGTTACTGCCTGTGCTCTTTACCTTAGGCCTACAAAACTAAACAAAAATCACTGCTGTCCTAGAAGGGTTCTGGATTTGTCTGTTGTGACTTGCTGCTGTCAGCACTGCTTTTACCATTACTTGATGTGGGAAAGCAATCACTGTTTTACTACTAGTGTCCACGTTCGTTTCATGCTAACAACTATGTATATGGGTATTTCACCTGCATGGACATCTGTACCACACTAGTTAGTGCCTGGTGTCTGCATAAGCCAGAGGAGGATGTTGGTTCCCTACAACTAGAGTTACAGAGGTTATGAGCTTCCACATTTGTGCAGGGTTCTCTGGAAGAACAACAAGTGCTCTTAAGCACTGAGCCATCTTCAGCTCCTCCCCTTCACAGCTTAACACTACTGGTGAGAACAGCATTTCCAAACTGACTTTGCTGCTAGCATTGCTCTAGCGACCAGCATTACATGTAGACCAAGACATGGTGGGACATTAAGCTGCTTAGATGTCAGGACCTATTCAGTGGGAATTGAACCTGAACTCTGCCTGTGTTTGGTAGAAGGAGCACTACTTGTGGAGCTAATGAAGATGTCATGTGAGCTAGAAGGACAACTGATGTCACTTGACAAGAACATTTCTTTATAAACTGCTTAACAGATATTCACATCAGGACACAGGCTTTAAGAAAAAATGGAACCGGACTTCTGGACCTCATCTTCGACGGTACTTGATTTCTAGTCTTGAGAGAGATGTGGGAACTTTTTCCTGGAGAATTCTTTCTTTCTTTTTCTGTAAACTTCCCTTTCTTGCTTCAATACGGGTGTGTTTCTCAATGCTTAGTCTGATAAATCGATCCACATAAGGCACTGCGAAGAACCGCCTCCTGTTGTATCTTTTATTTAGGCACCAAAGTATAGGCCAGTGCTTGAATTTGTGCCAGACGATTCGTCCAAAGATGCTTTTCCAAGCATCAGGTCTTGGTTTTTCTTGACCAATCTGAAGAAGCCTAAAGCATCTTCCCTCTCCTAGACAACTTTATCTAAGGCATCCATGGAATCAACAACCTTTTCTAACCACTCTGGACTTGGCATTGGCAATCTCATCACGTGGCCTCCTGTTCTAGAGTTAGAAGCATGGTTCTTTCCTTCAGAAGCGCATACCAAAGCTTCTGTAAGTTTTCATTGCTTTTGTTTCTCAGCTGCTGGCAGGTCCATAAAGCTCCAGATTTGACTTTTTCTCCCTCCTCCCCCATTCTTTGGATCATCAAAAAATTCTGCTAGTCCTCTCCTTGGCAGTGTGGTATGAAGTAATTTACACTGGAGAAAAGATGTGACATGTGGTGTGTTCTTATGCAACAAACTAAGAGAAGACCTGTGACCTGAGTGAGAAGGGTCCTTGGGATTTACTAGGGAGCAAGCAGCCTTCAGGAACGCTGGGGCTCTTCTACAAATACCCACTAGACTGGTCGCAGCCATGTTTTTAACATAGACCCACTGTGTGGGTGTCCAGTAGAAAAATTCTAAAAGTAATTTTTGGTTATCAAAATCAGAAAGCAAATAACAAAACAAACAAACAAAAAAACATTCTAAAAGAGCTGTGTTTTCTTCTCTGACAGCCTTCTCTGGATAGCTGCTAGAAAACATTTTAACAGAGCTGTGACACCTCTCTAATTAATTCTTGAGGTTTCTGACCTCAGAAATCCCATTTGGAAAAAAAAAAAAAACTTGAAGAGCTGTGTTTGCTCTCCAGTGATCTCCAGATAGCTCAGCTCTTGTTACAGAGTTAAAAAAAAAAAAAAGTACTGCTATCATTTTCTTCTAGCTCCTCTCATGCCGACCAAAAGCCCAGTTTATTATTATTATTATTATTATTATTATTATTATTATTATTACATATGAATTTGGTCATGTATTCCAGAGTCCTTTTGATTATCCTATGAATCAGTAGCCCAAGAGCCCAACCCCTTGATACTTAGGAGGCAGCAAGTACATATTTTTCTTTTAACATTGCAAAAGAATTCAGAGATCTTGCTTGCCTCCTCTGATAAGCTCAGATAATAAAGTAGTTGGGTGAGAGTATGCTGAAAGGACACAGCATAGTTGAAAGCAGTAGAATGCTCCAAGTGGTGCTTAATGGGCTATACTAGTAGCAATATGGAAGATTTTGTTGTTGAGAGTGATTTTAACTTTGCAGACCTTGCCCAAGAAGATTCAGTGGAAAACGTCCTTATGTAGCCTAAAGACTGTTTTTTGTTGTGGTTTTGTTGTTGTTGTTGCTGTTGTTAGGCTACAGTAAAGAGGTTCATATTAGTTGAATGGCAAAAGAATTCTCAAAAAAGTCCAGAATAGACTCTGTTCTATGCTTTAGTATTATGAAGACTGTTTGAAAAGGGACAAGGTGAGAAAGGAAAAAATATGAAATGTATGGTTCAATAGTGAGGCATCAGGAAGTGAATTGGAGCTAAAATCTATGATCAAGCAGATAAACAGATAAAGGGAGTGATAACTTTGGGGCAAGATCCCAAGCAGTTAAGCTTAGGTCCAAGCATGGTGATACACACCTTTAATTCCAGGAGACAGGGGCAAGCAGATCTCTGAGTTTAAGGCCAGCCTAGTACAGAGCAAATTCCAAATATAGAAAAGTTTAAGTCCAGGTGTAGTAGTACAAGTCCTTTATTCCAGCATTCAGTAGACAGAGCCAAGCAGATCTCAGAGTTCCAGATCAATCTACAGAGTAAGTTCCAGTACAGCCCAAGCTTAGGCAGTCAAGGAGTTGGAAAACAGAAAGCTGGTGATAATAGAACATAGGGGCCATGTTCTAGCTCAAGCAAGCAACAGAAGCAGCTTTTGCCATGTAGCTCTGGCTTTAGAATAAAACAAGACAGGACTACTGGGACTACTGGTTAGCCTGAGCTAAGAATTTAGTGGTGATTAAGAAGAGTCCAACAACAGTGGTATAATCTGTGAAGTGTTTTCTGAAAGCACAAAGAAGCTATGTTCCAGAGATAGCCAAGGTTTTACCTCCTGCTGCAACTGGACTTGGTAATGTGTTAGAGTCACCTCCGCCATTAGTGAAGGTACAGCCTCAGTTACAGTGGACAGATGAGGACTGAAGGGGGTCACACAAAGAAGTTAAGGTTTGGCACCATGTAAAGGGACTATGAGAGGCTATTGATAAGGCCTAGTTGCATCAGAAGACCCCAATATATTGGTGATGCCAGTACCATAGAATGTTCACCAAGAACAGCAGCAGCAGTGGAGTAGAGTCAACCAGAGACATGAGTACTACAGAGGGCAGACCTGAAGATGTGATTCAAACCCTTTGGAGGAGCCCAGAAATCACTTGTGGACCCCAGACATTGGAACAAGAAACTGTAACATTGAAGTTGCCTTAGTGACCTCAAGGTGTTTGAAATGCCAGAGCTCTGGGATATCTGCTGAGGAAGGCTGTTAACAGGGAGTGGGACCAGTCTGGGAGAAAGGAATTTGTTCCAGTCAACAAAGATGAAAAAGGAATTGGAGATCTGAAGACTGAGGACCACTTTGCCATCAGACTGGAGATGCAGAGTTTGGAGTTTGTCCAGTTTGTTTCCTGTTGTGCTTTGGGGATTAGAGTTAAGTCATTGATTGAATCTCAGAAGAAACTTTGACCTTTGTACTTTTAACTTTGTTGAGACTGTTATAGACAAAAGGGACTTTGGAAGATGGGCTAAATGTATTTGTTTATTATGCTATGGCTAGGTATGTCCTCCATATACTCCTGTGTTTGAACAAGCCTATGGGGGCTACTTAGTAGAATGTGGTTGTTTGGATATCTTTGGCCCAGGGAGTGGCACTATCAGCAGGTGTAGCCTTGTAGTCAGTGTGGCCTCATGGGAGGAAGTGTGCCATTGAGAAGGTGGACACTGAGAACCTCCTCCTAACCACATAGGAACTTCTAGCTGCCTCCAGATGAAGGAGATGAAGCTGCCTATTCTTGCACCATGCCTGCCAGGATGCAGCCATGCTCCAGCCTTGATGATAATAGACTGAACTTTTGAACCTGTGAGCCAGCCCCAATAAGAGTTGCCTTGGTTATGGTGTTTGTTTACGGCAGAAAAATCCTAAGACACAGCAAAAACCCCTATTTGTGTGTGTGTGTGTGTGTGTGTGTGTGTGTGTGTGAGAGAGAGAGAGAGAGAGAGAGAGAGAGAGAGAGAGAGAGAGAGAGAGAGAGAGAAACTTATTGTTTACACACTGGGCATAGTAGTACATTTTTTCAATCCCAGCAAACAGAACACAGAGGTAGGAAGATCACCTTGAAATTTTCAGAAAATCTGTGCTGGGAGCTGGAGAGATGGCTCAGAGGTTAAGAGTACTGACTGCTCTCCCAGAGGTCATCAATTCAATTCCCAGCAACCACATGTTGGTTCACAACCATCTGTAATGGGATATGATGTCCTCTTTTGGTGTGTCTGAAGAGAGCAACAGTATACTCATACATAAAATAATTAAAAAAAGAAAGAAAGAAAGAAAGAAAGAAAGAAAGAAAGAAAGCCCATGCTATGACAACACACAAACACTCAAAGAAGAATGAAATTAATAACATAGATAAAAGAAACACTGGAGAACTATGACAATACAATCACTCTAAATATCTTATCAGTTATTTGGAACCAGGACACATACAATCATTTTCAAAAATGAGTATCTCAAAGCATAATAGCATGTGCTATTAATCCCAGCACTTTGGGGGCAAATTTATATCCAGGAATTTGAGACACACTGTTCTACAAAGTCACTTCCGCAGTATAGGCCATTTCAAATAGACCTAATTTTTTAAAGGTGTACATTATTATGATGTCATGAACCAGAGAGAAACTATCAAAATGTTATCAGGTAAAAATTACTTTATATCCAGGCCAATCCAGCAGTCTCCTCTCAGTTAGGAGCGGTAAGGCTCCCGGAGGAAGAGCAGAGGAAGCTTTTCTATTGAAACTCATGGATGATGTACGTTGTAAGTGATAGCAAAAGTGGAGTTGTTTTATAATTAGTAATTTAATTAAATATCTGCAAGTTCTAAAGACATCATGAACAATGGAAACAACTTACACTGTGTAAATCTCAAAATTACAGAGGAAAAGCAAGTTAAAAAACCAAGCAGACCTTCAACTTAGGACATGATTAGAGGGGAAAAACCACAGTGAACAATAGAGAAATTAATAAAATTTTACTTTTATGACTAATTAGGAACAGGAAGAAAAAGTTTGTCAGCTGGTCCTTTACAAGTATAATTTTTATTTGTTTTTTTTGTTTGTTTGTTTGAGACAAAGTCTCATTTAGAATTCCAATTGACCTTGCTTCACTAACATACTATAATAATACATATTGATTCCAGTATATCTTTTAATCCTCGTGGCTTTTATTGCACCATTCCTAGCATAACACTCTTCTATAAAGGAGGGATCTGAAGAATTATTTGGTATTATCCTGGTTAGAAGTAAAGGAGAATGTTCTTAAAAGGGTTACTTCTTCTTCTTTTTTTTTTTTTTTTTTTTTTTTTTTTTTTGGTTTTTCGAGACAGGGTTTTTCTTTATAGCCCTGGCTGTCCTGGAACTCACTTTGTAGACCAGGCTGGCCTCGAACTCAGAAATCGGCCTGCCTCTGCCTCCCGAGTGCTGGGAATAAAGGCGTGCGCCACCATGCCTGGCTAAAAGGGTTACTTCTTTATGGAAGTCTATACTTGTCAATTTTGGGATCATTCCTAACTTCAAAGGCATAGGACATATCATAACTACTCAAGGGATAACGTTTGAAAAATATTCTTTCCTGTAGTTGAAATGGAAGATTTTCTGTGTTCTGAACTTCCAGAGAACACGTCTGTATATTTATCCTTCTATATCTATAGTTAGAAGGGAAGATTTTCTGTGTTCTGTGTATTTACCTTGCTACTGTTGTCATAAAACACACCATTGGCAAAGCAAATCATAACTGAAGGCATCAAATTACATTTACAGTTCCAAGAATTAGAGTCAATGATGGCAGCATAAATACATGGCATCAGGAAGAACTAAGAACTCACATTTTGAACCTCGGATAAAAAGTAGCAAGCACAGTGGGCATTGCCAGAAGCCTTTTAAAGCCTCAAAATGAACCCATGTGACACACCTCTTTCATAAGGGCCATACCTTGCTCCTTCCCAAACAGTTCCATGAACGAGAAAATAAGGATGCAAACACCTGAGTCGATGAGAGCCATTGGCATTTAATCACATCTTTCTTCAATACTTAGATGGTAAAAACTACTTTTATTTCACCTCACTATACCATATCTTTATATTTCCTATGTACAATGTCACAGGGTAAACAATCCTTATCTACAAAGAATCAGAACATAGCAAGGGAGGGCCAGACCATGCTCCTGCATCCCTGCCACCAGCCACCAACTCTCTGGAGTTAGTCCCAGCAGTGACTGGATGTCTTGTTCCATGAGCCACTAGTTCCCTCTCTGCTATAATCCCCTGTAACCTGCAGTCCCACACTCCAGTAATCACTGAGCCATCTCTCCAGCCTGACTATGGGGATTTTTGAAGTTGGACTAAATGTATTTTGCATTAGGCTTAGATATGGCAGCTATAGGCTGTATGTATTTGAACAAGCCTATGGGGATCAGAGAGTGGAATGTGGTGTTTGAATATGTGTGGTCCATGGCAGCGGCACTATTAGGAAGTATGACATATTTAGAAGAAGTGCCTCACTTTTTCAGTGGACTTTGAAGCTATGACTGGTGGGGAAGACTCAGTCTTCCTCTAGCTTCCTTCTGGTCAAGATGTAGAACTCTCTGCTCCTCTACTCCCTTCTGTGCCTGGATACTATCAAGTGCCCTGCCTTGATGATAGTAGACTGAACAATTGAGCCTGTAAACCAGCCAAAATTAAATGCTGTCTTTTACAAGAGTTGCCTTGCTTTTGGTCTTGTGAAGATCATATGCCCCAGTACAGGGGAATGCCAGGGCCAGGAAGTGGGAGTGGGTGGGTTGGGGAGCAGCGCAGGGAGAGGGTATAGGGGGCTTTCAGGATAGCATTTGAAATGTAAATGAAGAAAATATCTAATAAAAAATAAAAAAGAGTTGCCTTGGTCATCATGTCTGTTCACACACATAAAGCACCTAACTAAATCAATGATCTCAGTACAGAATTTATAAGTTAGAGGATATTAATCTTTCCTTGCTACAGTCAGTGTTGAATGTGTTTGGTTGTTGATTCATTCATGAAATTAGCCTTTGAAAAGACTTACCATAGCAGCCAATTTGTTATATACAGAATACCTTTATATGTCTAAGTGGTTACTACATCTTCACTAATTTTGATGTGAAAAGGAAGCAACACAAATACTTGTGACAACCATACAAATTCACCTGCTTATATGATGTACTTCTAGGGAAAAAAATAACTTGATCATTTTCTTTGTAGTAAGAGTACTAAGAATTAAGAGAATTCATTTCCAAAGCAGTTGTCTGTACACATTTCAGCATACGTCTAGTGGTATTTGATAAACAGAAAGCATTAAAATTAAATGCCATAAGCTGGGCATGGCAGCATATCCCCTTAATGCAAGCACTCAATGGGCAGAGGTAGAGGATCTCTGTGAGTTTGAGGCCATCCTGTTCTACAGAGCAAGTCTAGGACAGCCAGGTCTCAGTTACACAGAGAATCTCTATCTCAAAAAAAAAAAAAAAAACCAAAACATACAAATATACATACATACATACATACATACATACATACATACATGTTTATATAGCCTTATTTACTAATGTTTGTATATTTGTGGTGTGCTGTTGGAAGCTGTTTGCCACTACTCTGAAACAGAGGGGGGAAAAGAGAAAAAGCCTGCCTACCAGGCAGACTCAATATAGGTCAAGGCCTACTGGCAGATTCCCCAGCCTGCTGAGGCATTGAATGATAAGAGGAGGTGTATTTGAGGCTCACAGCCAGGAGCTGACGATTCTATTGACCTTGTTGGAAGGAACAGGGGAATTTTTTTGGTGAGAGCAAATGTCTTGTGTATATTTTAGCAAATTGTTTCTGTTAGCTTGTGGGTTTGTTTTTCATGGTACTATAGGATAAGAAGGCTATGAGAAACACACTTGCTGCTGCCATGGTATTCACCATGATCTCTGTCTCTTGCATGTTGTTTCTGTCTTTCCTATAATCAGCCTCACTCCCCCCTCGGAGGATTGTTTGAGTTCATACCAGATGACTCAGTACATTGTAACCCTTGGTAGTTCACTTTCTTGTCAACTTGAAATAAGCTAGGGTCATCTGGAAAAAGTCAACCTGAGTTGAGGAAATGCATACAAAAAAGCAATTGTTAGCCTAACTAGGGGAAGGTTTTCTTGACTGATGACTGATGTGTGAGAAGAAGCCCATTCTGTGACACCTTGGCAGGTTGTTCTGAGAGGTATAAGAAAGATATGTGATAGATCTGGTACATGGCACCCTGAGTAGACCATACAACTCCATACAACTCCCTTTCAGAGACACTGAGTTTAGTTCCCCAAAACTATAAGATGCATAATAAAACTGTATGTCACATTAGCTACATGGAGAATACATGCCATTAGATTGTGTTCTGTATGTGAGCCTTCATTCATGTACAGTCATATGTGTGTATACATGTGCATGAACACACACACACACACACGAATATAAATGCCTAAATATTTCATTAAGAAAAGTAGCTGAACAAGTCTGGAAACTAAAGAAGTATAAAGCATTGCCCCATTGCCTCAACTCTACTTTCTAATTCCAGATTCCTACACTGGTTTAATTCTTTCTCTGGTTTCCCTCCATAATAGTATTTAATAAGTAAGTATAAATCAAGTAAAGACTTTTCCCTCCTGATTGCTTTTCATCGTGGTATTTATCTCAGTAACAGAAAGCAAACTAATATAGACATTTGTAGCTAAATCATGGGAATATTGCTAGGACATGTTTCACATATTGCTTAGGTGATGATAGTGGACATATTTTGAACTTCCAGATGTAATAGAGCTCAATAAGGTATTGTGTCAACTTTAAATAAAATGCCGAGAGCAATGGCCATGATAAGGACCTGGCTTATAAATCCATAAATACACCTGTTAGGGCCATGTGTATGGTGAATTTGTATTAATCATGCATGATTTCTGAATATCTGGGGAGCCAAATCATTAAAGATTAACAATAGAAAAGTATTACTGAAGTGAAATATTGGTTTCATCAATCAACTAATCAGATGACATGAGAAATCAAATGTGACTAAAATAATGATTCCTGCTACCAAACTTTCTTAAAAATATTTCCTTAGGATCAGTAAAATGAAATTGTTTTCTATAAAAATCAAAGCTATACTTTATGACCAAAATAGAATCATATAACATACAATCATCTTCCAAGGGTTATTGTTTTGGCAGCATAGAAACTATGGGATTGGAAATGTCATGGAGAACACCTTGGACCTGACACTGTGTGGAGGTGCTGGAGTTACTAAAGAGAGGCCATTGGCAATGCATGGAACCTCCTTAGCGATAGAAGAAACTCCAGATTAAAGGTATCTCAGAAATATGATGCACCATGTGGCATGGCAGGGTTGCATTATGTAAAGGGGATAGGGAAGATCATTGCTGAAAATATAATTCCAGTTGCAGGAGAATTCCTGCTACCTGCAAGTCAGTGATCCTCAGACATTGGGATGTCTATTTTGACTAGCAGCATGTGTGGAATAATTGGACCTCAGTCTATGCTATAATCTGTGTTTGTGCTGTGGAGGGTAAAACTAGAGAATTCAAGCTGCAAAGTCACTTTTTTTTTTTTTTTTTTTTTTTGGTTTTTCGAGACAGGGTTTCTCTGTGTAGCCCTGGCTGTCCTGGAACTCACTCTGTAGACCAGGCTGGCCTGGAACTCAGAAATCTGCCTGCCTCTGCCTCCCAAGTGCTGGGATTAAAGGCGTGCACCACCACACCCGGCCAAAATCACCTTTTAACACCGAAGATTTGAGTTCCAACACTGGGCACTGAGTTCTTATTAATAATGAAATTTTTTCTTGCTTTGCTTTGGAACTATGCAAGGGTTCTTCCTCTTAAAAGAAGAAAATGAAACTTGGTTTTGATTTTTCTGGAATCCACAGCTAAAAATAGATATATTAAGGAAATACTAATAATTAAATGTTTGATTTTTTAAAAACTGAAGGACCTTTAAAGTTGGATTGTTTTATATTATGATAATAACATTAAATATTGGGGGCAATGTAAAAAGGAAAGCTTAAAAATTGATAGTGACATATTTGCCAGTTTAGTTGAGTAGATGTCAATTATGCTGGCTACATTTCTTTTTCATCAAAACGGCAAAAATGGTAGTTATCTGGGAGGGAAACCATAGTTCATAAAAGGCATACATCAGATTAGATTTACCACAAGTGTGTAGGAAAATATCATGATAATGATTGATGTGGGTTCTGTTAATTTATACAGTCAGGCAGTCCTGGGAAAGAGGACACATCATAAGTCCAGAGAGCAAGCCAGTAGTCTGAATTCTTTCATGGATTCCATTTTCATTTCTGGCTCCAAGATTTCTATTCTGCTTCATTTTCAGACTTTTCTTCCCTCAATGATTCACTCTGAGCTAAATGTGTAAGTCAAATACACCCTGTCTTCCTCATGTTGTTCTTGGTTACGCTCGATATAACAGCAATAGAAAATCAAACAAAAGTGGGAGTGGGTGGGTAGGGGAGCAGGGCAGGGGAAGGTATAGGGGACTTCCGAGATAGCATTTGAAATGTAAATGAGGAAAATATCTAATAAAAATTGAAAAGAAAAAAAGAAAAAAAAAACAAGAAAAACTTCAAACTTAGTTGTTCTTTTTTTTTTTAAGATTTATTTATTTTACTCATATGTGTACACCACCATTGCTCTCTTCAGACACACCAGAAGAAGACATCAGATCCCACTACAGATGGTTGTGAGCCACCATGTGGTTGCTGGGAATTGAACTCAGGACCTCTGGAAGAGTAGTCAGTGCTCTTAACTGCTGAGCCATCTCTCCAGCCCCCCAAACTTAGTTGTTCTAAAAAGGACTTCTGTTGAAGGATATCTGGGTTGTTTCCAGCTTCTGGCTACTATTAGAAAAAAAAAAAAAAAAGGCTGCTATGAACATAGTTGAGCATAGTTGGAGAATCTTTTAGGTAAATGCCCAGGAGTGGTATAGCTGGGTCCTCAGGTGATTCTATGTCCAATTTTCTGAGGAACTGATTCCCAGAGTTGTTATACCAGTTTGCAATCCCACCAACAATGGAGGAATGTTCCTCTTTCTCCACATCCTCACCAGCATCTGCTGTCACCTGATTTTTTTGATGTTAGCTATTCTGACTGGTGTGAGGTGTAATCTCGGGGTTGTTTTGATTTGCATTTCCCTGATGACTAAGGATTTTGAACATTTCTTTAGGTACTTTTTGGTCATTCACATTTCTTCAACTGAGAATTCTTTGTTTAGTTCTGTACCCCATTTTTTAAGTGAACACATCTGCATCCATGTAACAGATTTTAGGTTGTTTTTTTAAAGATTTATTTATTATTATACATAAGTACACTGTAGCTGTCTTCAGACATGGCAGAAGAAGGCATCAGATCTCATTATGGGTGGTTCTGAGCCACCATGTAGTTACTGGAACTTGAACTCAGGACCTTTGGAAGAGCAGTCAGTGCTCTTACCCAATGAGCCATCTTGCCAGCCCCTGTACCCCATTTTTAATAGGGTTATTTGATTCTCTGGAGTCAAACTTCTTGAGTTCTTTGTATATATTGGATACTAGCCCTCTTTTGGATGTAGGATTGGTAAGTCATTCTTAATCTTTTTGTTATAGTGCCTTCCTTGTAGAAAGACAATAAATCATTTTACCTCTAATATCAACTCATCTCTCAGCTCATGAGTTGTTTATGCATGTTAAAGCAATGACTATCCAATCCTTAAAACGTGAGTAATTTCCCAGGGACAAAGAACTTGACACAGTTTCTAAACACATGAGTTGCAACACTTCGGGGGACAAAAAACATTTTTAATATAGGTACCTGCAAATCAGATATTTCTTTTTTTTTTTAAAGATTTATTTATTTTTATTATATGTAAGTACACTGTAGCTGTCTTCAAACACTCCAGAAGAGGGAGTCAGATCTCATTACGGATGGTTGTGAGCCACCATGTGGTTGCTGGGATTTGAACTTCAGACCTTTCGAAGAACAGTCAGGTGCTCTTACCAACTGAGCCATCTCACCAGCCCAAATCAGATATTTTTTTTTATAATTTGGGTCACCACAATATAAAAAAAGTTGGCATTATCATTGGTGTAGAAATATGCACCAGGGTGGACAAATATCCAGGAGTGTCCCCATTCCTCTTAGAGGAGAAGGGGAAGGAGTAAGGGGGAAAGACTGTGTGAGGAGGGATGGGAGCACAGTGATATGGATATAATATGAAGAAATAAATTAATTAATGGAAAATTATGTTTCCCCTTACCTAAGTATAAAAAGTGAAGTATAAAAAGGCTAAGAAAAATAAACTCAAGGCTGCTGGCTGCTGCTGCTGGAGTATTAACTGGTAGTCCTCCTGCTGTGCCAGGAAGCATTTTTGAACCCCAAGAGACCAAGGAGCCAATTCTGATGCAGTCACATTAGGATCTCTTTATTAACAGCTAGAGCTTGGGCACCCTGTCAACCTTGACACAACAGGATGGGAAAGTGCAGTCCCTAGCTCAGTTCCAGGAAAGCATTTATAGAGGCAAGAAGGGGTTCTCTAGCCTGGTACACATCTGATTAGGGGGCCATTATGCCCTTTAACATAATTGGCTGGTGCTGGGAGCAAAACCATAAACTTAACTTCTGTTTTCCTCTTGATTAGTAGTTGTTAGAAAGTTAAGTGCCAAGGGTGGCCTTGTAACCTGGAGGTGTAGATTTGTCAGGGAATAACCTGGAAACTGGTGCTAGGTACTGGCCTCAAGTTAACTTGAGTTCAACTGAAGGTTGGATTGTCTAAGATGGAGTCTGAACCCAAAAGATCTCTCACTCCCCCTTTCTCTGGTAGCGAGTAGGCCCAGTCATGGGACTTCCTGAAACTTACAGGCTTCTTTATGAAGGGACTGATAGTGACTCTTTATGACCATAAGCTGAATAGTCTCAAGTTTTTTATATTACTGTTTATTATTTGTCTCAGCCCATTATAATGTTTGTTTTTCTCATGGTATCCCTGGTGCTTGGCTAGGTCCCCAACAGTGGGAGACAGGGGAGAGTGCTGAGGCTGAGTTTCTTCCTGTTTGTTGGTCAGGGTCATCTTCAACAGCAATCGTGTGTGTGGTGTTTCCTCAGTGCAATCATGTTGACCTTCAGGGCTATCAGTGTGGTTGAGGTGATAACACCGGGATCTTTCAACGAGGCTCTAATGACCCTTGACTGGAGGGGGACCTGTTTCATAGAGAACACAAAGTTTATACCAAAAATGTTTATAAGCCCTTTAGATACCGTTGAGATTGTCTAGCAACCGGTGGTCCTCGAACTCAGGGATGGCCTCTGCCAGTATGTTAAGCACAATGCAGGGTATCCCAAACATGTTTTTAAAGGGTGTGAATCCCATATGGTAAGGGGAGTTTCATACCCAGCAGGAAGGAGAGTTACTCAATCATTGCCAGTCTCGTAAGTCAATTTAGTTAAGGTTTCTTTTAAGGTTTTGTTCACTCTCTCTACCTGTCCTGAACTCTGGGATCTATATTCACAATATAGTTTTCAATCAATCCCCAGAATATTGGCTATTGGCTATATTGGCTATATTACCAGGGACACAGAAGCTGGTCCATTTCTGACCCTGTCATCTGAGAAAGCCCATACCTTGGCAGTATGCCTTTAAGAGCTTCTTTGTCACTGTGGATGTAGTTTCACATTTGATGGGGAAAGCCTCAGTCCAACCTGAAAAGATATCTATAAACATCAGTAAATATTTTTATCTACATTTTTTTTCTGGGTTTACTTGTGTGAATTCTGTGTTTTAGTAGACTCTAGGCCTTGAGTCTCACTGACAGGCTTTGCAGGTCTTGACACTCTCAGCAATCTGTGAGTTGGCATCTCTAATTCTGATATTAACATGTCTTTTCAAATCCTGTGTTCTCCTGACCACAGGTGGGAAGAGTGGTAGATCTTCTGAAGTATACACAGTCCCATATCTTCTGGCACCATGAGTTTGTAATCTGATGTTCTTCACCATCTATTATTATATTGGGACATGGGCAAATTCCTAGTCCAGATTAGCTCATCTTTTGAATACTTAGGGTGGTCAGGGAGCACAGGATCCCCCAGATCCAGAGAAGTCAGGGGTAGGTCCAATTTCTAGGGCAACATGATGGGCTGGATACAAGCAGTAGCAAAGGCATTTTGTCTTTTCCCAGCTCTAAAGCATTGGTTAGAGTTACCAGTTCAGCTTTCTGGGCTGACATCCCTGCCAGGAGTGGCACCGCCCATATGATCTCGGTGTTTGGGACTACCACTGGCCTAGCATACCTCTGACGGACCTGAATGAAGCTGTTGGCATTGGGGAACCATGTTAACTCTGTATCCATCATGGGGGTATCCTAAAGATCTGGTCTGGTCCCATGGACATGGGCCAAAATGATCAAGTAGTCATGCAGAGGCCCATCAAAGTCTGGGTCAGGCAGCAATGTAGCTGGGCTTAGGGAAGCTGGGGCCTGAAAGGTTATCCTGGGGCATTTAAGAGGAGAGACCAGTAATGAGTCATTCTGGCCTTGGTGATGGTTAGGCTTTGGCTCAATGGCAGTTTGTCAGTATCTTTGACCAGGAGGTCCATGGCAGTTATGATGTACAAACAGTTGCCTCTGTCAACTGGGTCTAATTTCTTTGTCAGGTAGGTCACTGGCTAATGCCAGGATTTATAGTCTAAGTCAATACCCCTTTCACTATCTCACATCTCTCATTCATAAAGAAATGAAAGGGCTTAGTCAGTTCAGGCAACCCCAAGGCTGCTATAGTAACTTTTCTGGCCTAAGAAGGCCACCTCTGACATTCACTTAATATATCCCCCAGATCTAGGAAGGTCACCCGTGGTTGCAGAAGAGGGCCTTCTTAGAGGAGGCTTAATAGTCTAAATTTCTCAGAGCCTCAAAGAGGTCCTGGGTCTCTTCTAGGCATTTTGTTTGGTTTCTGCTGCTACCGGGAGGTCATTTATAAACTGTGGAATTCAGTCAGCTATTGGATGGAACACAGGGCCCCCAATGGAGGAGCTAGGGAAAGTACCCAAGGAGCTAAAGGGGTCTGCAATCCCTTTAGGTGGAACAACAATATGAACTAACCAGTACCGCCAGAGCTTGTGTCTCTAGCTGCATATGTAGCAGAAGATGGCTTAGTCGGCCATCACTGGGAAGAGAGGCCCCTTGGTCTTGTAAACTTTATATGTCCCAGTACAGGGGAATGCCAGGGCCAAGAAGTGGGAGTGGGTGGGTAGGGGATCGATGGTGGGGAGGAGGGTATAGGAGACTTTCGGGATAGCATTTGAAATGTAAATGAAGAAAATACCTAATAAAAATTGGAAGAAGAAAAAAATAATAAATTGTGGAATTATAGACTTTTTCTTTAGGTTTTATCAAGACAGACTATTGAGTTATATTAAGATTTGAATAGGCTTTTTTGTTTTGTTTCTTTTTTTGTTTGTTTGTTTATTCCTTGGCCCGGGAGCCCTTTTTTTTAAAAACAAAAACAAAACAAAAAGTACTTTGGTACTTTTCCAAATGAGGGCGTTTTGATCTTTAGGGGTCCCCCTTACCTCTTTTTCTAGAAACCATTTCTTTCAGACATCTCCTACCTACACGGGTAGGCCACTGACCCGGTGCCAGGACCTTTGGTTTCTAGAAGCCATTTGTTACAGAGATCTCCCACAGTTCTCTGATTCAGCTGAGGCTGCCAACATGAGCTTTGCCAGATCTAGAGTCTGTCCCTTCTACTCTTTTCAACTGTCTTTCCCCTATGTGTTTCTCTGCCTTCATCTGCTTCTCCTCTGCATTTTAAAAAACAAACAAACCAACCCTTTTCTCTGCCACTATCACTAAGTCTCTTAGACACTTTTTCTTAACCTTTCAACCCTCTGGACCTTTTCTTAATATCTGATGCTGCCTCACTGATAAAAGCCAGTGCTATTGCTGCTTTTGTTTGTTGTCTCTATGACCCTCTCTAAAAAAGTTGCAGAGCTCTCATTATTTCCCTGACTAATATGTCATTTATCTCTGGCCAAATTGGTCTTACAGCCACTTTGAGACCCACCAACAGAGACTGACTTAGTCTCTCTTTATCTTTAGCAGTGTTGAAGTCCTAATCTAGGTTTAAGGGGAAAGCCAGCCTCAATAGCAGACTGGTTGCTAGACAGACTCAGACAGACATAACTGGTGGGATCCCCCTGGGAACAAGAACCAGTTCCCTGGCCTCTGTCCAGAATTTCTCTCTCTCTATCTCTCTCTCTCTCTCTCTCTCTCTCTCTCTCTCTCTCTCTCTCTCTCTCTCTCTCTCTATGGTGAGGAGAATGTGCAAAACTGCTGGCAGTCATCCCAAGTTTGCTGGTGGGTTAGGTTTCCTTGATCACCAATCGGCTCTTCTGTGCACAAGGGCAGGACTACAGACCCAGGCTCAAAAGGCAACCAGCTCTCTGAGGCTTTCTATCCCTGCAGCTGGTACCTCCTCCTCCTCCTGCTGTGGGGTTGCCTGTGGCAGAGCTGAAGGGTTGAATAAGGTGGAGTTGCCTGTTTTCTGGGGAGAAAAAGTTTTCCTAATGGCAACAGAAAGTTTCTGTCCTCTAATTTTAACATTGTTTAAAGGATTTATTTATTTACTTACTTATTTACTTATTTTATGTATATGAGTACACTGCTGCAGTCTTCAGACACTCCAGAAGAGGGCATCAGATCCCATTACAGATGATTTGATTATGAACCACCATGTGGTTGCTGGGAATTGTTATTTTGTCTTTTTTTTTTTTTTTTTTTCCCCAGAGCTGAGGACCGAACCCAGCGCCTTGCGCTTGCTAAGCAAGCGCTCTACCACTTAGCTAAATCTTCAACCCCGGTTGCTGGGAATTGAACTCAAGACTTCTGGAAGAACAGTTAGTGCTCTTAACCGATGAGCCATCTCTCCAGCCGTCTAGTTTTAACATTTTAAAAATTACTGAGAACTAATTCTAGTGGAGTTGAAGGTGTCTGTCCCATGTTAATACATCCATCTAAGTCACCCTGTAAGGAGAAGCACAAACACAAAACACACCAAAAGTTTGTCCTTTCCTCTCCATCAGGCAGGAAAAAGGAACAATTAGAAGGTGGCACTCACACATAAGAGAAGACATTCATCTCTCCTTTCTGATGGGAGAGAAACTAAAGTAACCACATCAGCGGGTGCCCTTGGCTCTCTGAGCCCACACAGACCAGATCAGGACTCATAATGCCTTCCGGCCTGTGTGGCTGAGACCCCCTAGCATATCTGCTTTAACTGCCTCTGTCCACACATACAGATTTAAGACCCCTTTTTCAGAACAGAATTACAGATGAGGCACCACTCAAAGTTTATGAACAGACAAACATAGAGAGGAATTAGCATACATAAACACCTGGATAGACTCACAGACTCAGACAGACATTACTGGTTTTGAGACACTCTGGGTTGGATGCTGGAGGCCTTGGAGTCACATGCCTCGATAAAGCAAGGAGGTTTTATGGGTTTGGAGTATGGGGTGATGATCTTGTGAACGAGGAGCTGTGATTATGCCCATATGAGGAAAACAAAAACAAAGAGTCCCTTGGTGGGCACTCCTGGGTGAGTAATGGGAAGGCAGAGACAGGAAGAGATGAAGTGGTAGCCCAGGATATTCTCTTTTTGAGGTTGCGGTTGGGAAAAGAAGATAGAGAGAGAGAGAGAGAGAGAGAGAGAGAGAGAGAGAGAGAGAGAGAGAGAGAGAGAGAGAGAGAGAGAGAAAGGTTTCTGAGCTTCTGCAGGGGATAAGCAAGGGTTCCAAGCAAACAAAAACACCTGAGTCCTTTGTAGTCTAGGCAACTGCATCGCGATCTCAAGACGATTGGGAAGGAAGGACAGAGTTGACATTTGCTCTGCTAGAATTTGGACTTGCTTGGATCTGATTCTTCTTCGGGTGATAGAAATGTTTCCACCAATGGCATTGTATGAAGAATTCCACCTATGTAGAATTATTGAATGTAGAATAATAGAATGTAGCTACATTGTAAAGTTTGTTCTGCTTGAGAGATTTTCCTAGGGAATACAAGCTATGAGAGAAAAAAAATAAATTTATTAGAGCTTGGGTTTATCCACTGTGTGTGCGCGCGTGTGCGTGCATGGGATTTTTTTTTTTTTTCTGTTTTAGCTAGCCCCAGAGAGCATTTTTCTGGCCTTAGAGAATTAAGTTTCTCTCCCTCAGAGAAAAGTCAGCTAAATAATTAATTGCTGACTCTACGCTCATTCTCAATTTACCTCACCTGTCGAAGCTGGCCTTTGGCAGTAGGAATTATCCCAATATTGACCAATCAAGACTACGAAGAAAGCGGTGGTGCACGCCTTTAATCCCAGCACTCTGGAGGCAGAGGCAGGCGGATTTCTGAGTTCAAGGCCAACCTGGTCTACAAAGTGAGTTCCAGGACAGCCAGGGCTATACAGAGAAACCCTGTCTCGAAAAACCAAAAAAAAAAAAAAAAAAAAAAAAAAAAAAAAAAGAAGAAAAGCAGCAGCAGCCACCCTGCTAAGAGTATTCTCTTGTTCGTCTAATATCAAAGAGGAAACTGCCTCTTCTGTAGAAGACTATCATGCTAGGAATGATGGTACAATGGCACAGGATTAAATATATACTAAAACTTAAAGATCCAATATGTGATATTCATTATAGTGTGCACTTAGTAAATTAAGCTAGGGTCTCAGCTAGGGTACTAGATGAAACCCTATCTTAAATTAAGAAATCCAAGATTCTATAGCAGACAATGGCCTTGTCAGCCATCACTGGGAAGAGAGGCCCCTTGGTCTTGCAAACTTTATATGCCCCAGTACAGGGGAACGCCAGAGCCAAAAAGTGGGAGTGAGTGGGTAGGGGAGCAGGGCAGGGGGAGGGTATAGGGGACTTTTGGAATAGCATTTGAAATGTAAATGAAGAAAATATCTAATAAAAAATTTAAAAAAAGAAATCCAAGAGTCAATCCTACATTCACTATCTTTTCTTTTCTTTTCTCTTCTTTTCTTTTCTTTTTTTTTTATGCCCATGTGTTCTAGACTTTTCCCTACTTTCTCATCTACTAGATTCAGTGTATCTGGTTTTATGTGAAGGTCCTTAATCCACTTGGACTTGAGCAATGTACAGGGAGATAAGAATGGATCAATTTGCATTCTTTTACATGCTGAACTCCAGTTAAACCATTACTATTTGTTGAAAAATGCTGTCCTTTTCCAGGCTAGATGATTTTCAGCTCTTTTGTCATAGATCAAATGGCCATAGGTGTGTGCGTTCATTTCTGATTCTTCAATTCTATTCCATTGATCTACCTACCTGTCACTGTACCAACACCATGAAGCTTTTGCTCTGTAGTACAGCTTGAGGTCAGGGATGGTGATTCCCCCAAAAGTTCTTTTATTGTTGAGAAGAGTTTTGCTATCCTGGGTTCTTGTTGTTGTTGTTGTTATTGTTGTTGTTTGTTTGTTATTCCAAATCAATTTGAGAATTGCTCTTTCTGACTCTATGAAGAATTGAGTTGGAATTTTGTGGGGATTGCATTGAATCTATAGATTGCTTTTGGCAAGAATCCTGCCAATTCATGAGCATAAGAGATCGTTCCATCTTCTGAGGTCTTCGATTTCTTTAATCAGAGATTTGAAGTTCTTGTCATACAGATCTTTTACTTGCTTGGTTAGAGTCACACCAAGATATTGTAAATTGTTTGTGACTATTGTGAAGGGTGTCCTTTCCTTAATTTCTTTCTCAGCCTGTTTGTCCTTTGAGTATAAGAAGGCTACTGATTTATTTGAGTTAATTTTTAAAATCTGGTCAACTGCTGAAGTTTGGTTGTTTGTTGTTGTTTTTTTTGTTTTTGTTTTGTTTTGTTTTGTTTTGTTTTTTTTTCGAGACAGGGTTTCTCTGTATAGCTCTGGCTGGCCTTGAACTCAGAAACCCGCCTGCCTCTGCCTCCCGAGTGCTGGGACTAAAGGTGAGCGCCACCACGCCCGGCTATGCTGAAGTTGTTTATCAACTGTAGGAGTTTTGTGGTGGAGCTTTTGGGGTCACATAAGTATACTACCATATCAAATAGTGATATTTTGACTTTTTCCTTTCTGATATATATCCCTTTGACCTCATTTTGTTGTCTAATTTCTCTAGCTAGAACTTCGAGTACTATATTGAATAGATAGAGAGTGGGCAGCCTTGTCTAGTACCTGATTTTAATGGGATTGCTTTAAGTTTCTCTCCATTTAGTTTGATGTTGGTAAATGGTTTTCTGTATATTGCTTTTACTAGGTTTAGATATGGGCCTTTAGGCCTTTCTAAGGCTTTTGAAATAACTCCTTTTTCTTTAAAAGATTTATGTATTTATTTATTTATTTATTTATTTATTTATTTAATGCATACGAGTATACCATCATTGCTCTCTTCAGATATTCCAGAAAGAGAGCATCAGACCCCATTACAGATAGTTGTGAGCCATCATGTGGTTGCTTGAATTGAACTCAGGACCTCTGGAAGAGCAGTCAGTGCTCTTAATCACTGAGACATCTCTCCAGCCCTCCAAGACTTTTAACATGAAGGGATGTTGAATTTTGTCAAATGCTTTTTCAGTATCCAATGAAATGATCATGTGGTTGTTTTCTTTTAGTTTGTTTACATAGTGGATTATGTTGATGGATTTCCTCATATTGAACCATCCCTGCATTCATGGAATGATCTTGATCTTGTTGAATGATTATTTTGATGTGTTCTTGGAATCTGTTTTAAAGAGTTTTGAGTATTTTTGCATAAATGTTCATAAGAGAAATTGGTCTGAAGTTCTCTTTCTTTGTTTGGCCATCTTCTGATTCATATGCAGCTAGAGACATGAGCTCGGGGTGGGGGTATTGGTTAGTTCATATTGTTGTTTCACCTATAGGATTGCAGATCCCTTAAGCTCCTTGGGTACTTTCTCTAGCTCCTCCATTGGGGGCCCTGTGATCCATCTAATAGCTGACTGTGAGCATCCACTTCTGTGTTTGCCAGGCCCTGGCATAGTCTCACAAGAGACAGCTACATCTGGGTCCTTTCAATAAAATCTTGCTAGTGTATGCAATGGTGTCAGCGTTTGGAAGCTGATTATGGGGTGGATCCCTGGATATGGCAGTCTCTAGATGGTCCATCCTTTCATCTCAGCTCCAAACTTTGTCTCTGTAACTCCTTCCATGGATGTTTGGTTCCCAATTCTAAGAAGGGGCAAGGTGTCCACACTTTGGTCTTCGTTCTTCTTTAGTTTCATGTGTTTTGCAAATTGTAACTTATATCTATCTATTTTCTTCATTTACATTTCCAATGCTATCCCAAATGTCCCCATACCCTCCCCCCCCCCCCACTCCCCTACCAACCCACTCCCACTTTTTGGCCCTATGGGTATTCTAAGTTTCTGGGCTAATATCTGCTTATCAGTGAGTACATATCATTTGAGTTCTTTTGTGATTGGGTTACCACACTCAGGATAATGCCCTCGAGGTCCAACCATTTGCCTAGGAATTTCATATCCTTTCAGCAAAATCTTGCTAGTGTATGCAATGGTGTCAGCGTTTGGAGGCTGATTATGGGATGGATCCCTGGATATGGCAGTCTCTGGTGGTCAATCCTTTCCTCTCAGCTCCAAACTTTGTCTCTGTAACTCCTTCCATGGGTGTTTTGTTCCCAATTCTAAGAAGGGGCAAAGTGTCCACACTTTGGTCTTCATTCTTCTTGAGTTTCATGTGTTTAACAAATTGTATCTTATATCTTGGGTATTCTAAATTTCTGGGCTAATATCCACTTATCAGTGAGTACATATTGTGTTAGTTCTTTTGTGATTGGGTTACCTCACTCAGGATGATGCCCTCCAGGTCCATCCATTTGCCTAGCAATTTCATAAATTCACTCTTTTTAATAACTGAGTGGTACTCCATTGTGTAAATTTACCACATTTTCTGTATCCATTTCTCTCTTGAGGGGCATCTGGGTTCTTTCCAGCTTCTGGCTATTATAAATAAGGCTGCTATGAACATAGTAGAGCATGTGTCCTTCTTACCCGTTGGGGCATCTTCTGGATATATGCCCAGGAGAGGTATTGCTGGATCCTCCGGTAGTACTATGTCCAATTTTCTGAGGAACCACTAGACTGATTTCCAGAGTGGTTGTACAAGCTTGCAATCCCACCAACAATGGAAGAGTGTTCCTCTTTCTCCACATCCTCACCAGCATCTGCTGTCACCTGAATTTTTGATCTTAGCCATTCTGACTGGTGTGAGGTGGAATCTCAGGGTTGTTTTGAATTGCATTTCCCTGATGATTAAGGATGTTGAACATTTTTTCAGGTGATTCCCAGCCATTTGGTATTCCTCAGGTGAGAATTCTTTGTTTAGCTCTGAGCCCCAGTTTTTTAATGGAGTTATTTGATTTTCTGGAGTCCACCTTCTTGAGTTCTTTATATATATATTGGATATTAGTCCCCTATCTGATTTAGGTTAGGTAAAGATCCTTTCCCAATCTGTTGGTGGCCTTTTTGTCTTATTGACAGTGTCTTTTGCCTTGCAGAACCTTTGCAATTTTATGAGGTCCCATTTGTCGATTCTCGATCTTACAGCACAAGCCATTGCTGTTCTATTCAGGAATTTCCCCCCTGTACCCATATCTTCGAGGCTTTTCCCTACTTTCTCCTCTATAAGTTGCAGTGTCTATGGTTTTATGTGGAGTTTCTTAATCCACTTAGATTTGCCCTTAGTACAAGGAGATTGGAATGGATCAATTTGCATTCTTCTACATGATAACAGCCAGTTGTGCCAGCACCATTTGTTGAAGATGCTGTCTTTTTTCCACTGGATGGTTTTAGCTCCCTTGTCAAAGATCAAGTGACCATAGGTGTGTGGGTTCATTTCTGGGTCTTCAATTCTATTCCATTGATTTACTTGTCTGTCGCTATACCAGTACCATGCAGTTTGTATCACAATTGCTCTGTAGTACAGCTTTAGGCCAGGCATGGTGATTCCACCAGAGGTTCTTTAATCCTTGAGAAGAGTTTTTGCTATTGGTTAGGACACTATTAAAGACTGCTTCTATTTCTTTAGGAGTTATGGGAATGCTTAGATGATTTACCTGATCCTGATTTAACTTTGGCATCTGGTATTGATCTAGAAAATTGTCCATTTCATCCAGATTTTCCAGTTTTGAGTATAGGCCTTTGTAGTAGAATCTGATAATTTATTGAATTTCCTCAGTTTCTGATGTTATGTCTCCCTTTTCATTTCTGATTTTATTAATTTGGATATTGTCTCTGTGCCCTTTGCTTAGTCTGGCTAAGGTTTATCTATTTTGTTGGTTTTCTCAAAGAACCAGCTCCTGGTTTTGTTGATTCTTTGTATAGTTCTTTTTGTTTCTATTTGGTTGATTTCATCCCTAAGTTTGATTATTTCCTGCCCTCTACTCCTGTTGGGTATTGTATTAGACAGGGTTCTCTAGAGTCACAGAACTTATGGGTAGTCTCTATATAGTAAAGGAATTTATTGATGACTTCCAGTCTGCAGACCAACTCCCAACAATGGTCAGTAGCAGCTGTGAATGGAAGTCCAAGGATCTAGCAGTTGCTCGGTCCCACACAGCAAGCAGGCAAAGGAGAGAGAGAGAGAGAGCACCTCTCTTCTTCCAATGTCCTTATTTAGTCTCAAGCAGAAGGTGTAGCCCAGATTAAAGCTGTGTGCCACCACACCTTTAATCCCAGATGACCTTGAACTCAGAGATCTCACTGTCTTAATCTTATGGAATCCTTAGCCACTATGACCCAAGATCTCCATACCAAGATCCAGGACAGAGACTTCTATCTCTCAGCCTCCAGATTAGGGTCACTGGTGAGCGTTCCAATTCTGGATTGTAGTTCATTCCAGATATAGTCAAGTTGACAACCAGGAAAAGCCTCTACAGGTGTACTTGTTTCTTTTTGTTCTAGAGCATTCAGGTGTGCTGTCAAGCTTCTTCTGTATGCTCTCTCCAGTTTCATTTTGGAGACACTTAGAACTATGAGTTTTCCTCTTAGCACTGCTTCCATTGTGTCCTATAAGTTTGGATATGTTGTACTTTCATTTTCATTAAATTCTGAAAAGTCTTTAAATTCTTTATTTCTCCCTTGACAAAGTTCTTGAGTAGAGCATTGTTCAGCTCCCACAGTCATGATAAAATCACATATGGTATTGGTACAGAGACAGGCAGGTAGACCAGTGAAATAGAATTGAAGACCACACACCTATGGTACCTTGATCTTTGACAAAGGAGCAAAACCATCCAATGGAAAAAAAGAGAGCATTTTCAACTAATGATGCTGGCTCAACTGGAGGTCAGCATGTAGAAAAATGCTAGTCGGCACATTCTTATCTTCTTGTACAAGGCTCAAATCCAAGTGGATCAGGGACCTCTACATAAAACCAAATACACTGAATCTAATAGAAGAGAAAGTGGGGGAATGTCTTGAACATGTGGGCACAGGTAAAAAGTTCCCAAGCAGAACACCAATGGCTTATGCTTTATGATCAAATATTGACAAATGGGACCTCATAAAATTGCAAAGCCTCTGTAAGGCAAAGGACACTGTCAATAGGACATAATTGCAACCACAGATTGGAAAAAGATCTTTACCAACACTACATCCAGTAGAGGGTTAGTATCCAATATATACAAGGAACTCAAGAAAATAGACTCCAGAGAATCAAATAACCCTATTAAAAATGGGGTACAGAGCTAAACAAAGAATTCTCAGCTGAGGAATATTAAATGACTGAGAAGCACCTAAAGAAATGTTCAATATCCTTAGTCATCAGAGAAATACAAATCAAAACAACCCTGAGATTCCACCTCACAACAGTTAAAATGGCTAAGATCAAAATCTCAGGTGACAGCAGATGCTGACAAGGATATGGAGAAAGAGGAACACTCCTCCATTGCTGGTGGAATTACAAGTGTACAACCACTCTGGAAATCAATTTGGCAGTTCCTCAGAAAATTCGAAATCGTACTACCTGAGGACCCAGCACTACCACTCTTGGGCATATACTCAGAAGATGCTCCAAGATATAACAAGGACACATGTTCCACTATGTTCATAAGCAGCCTTATTTATAATAGCCAGAAGCTGGAAAGAACCCAGATGTCCTTAAACAGAGGAATGGATACAGAAAATGTGGTACATTTACACAATGGAGTACTACTCACCTATTAAAAACAATGAATTCAATAAATTCATTCTTTTTTATTAGATATTTTCTTCATTACATTTCAAATGCCATCCCCAGAGCCCCCTATACCCTCCCCCGGCCCTGCTCCCTAACCCACCCACTCCCGCTCCCTGGTCCTGGCATTCCCCTGTACTGGGGCATACGATCTTCACAAGACCAAGGGCGGCTCTTCTCACTGATGGTCGACTAGGCCATCCTCTGCTACATATGCAACTAGAGAAAAAGCTCTGGGGGGGGGGGTACTAGTTAGTTCATATTGTTGTTCCATCTATAGGGTTGCAGACCCCTTTAGTTTCTTGGGTACTTTCTCAAGCTCCTTCATTAGGGGCCCTGTGTTCCATCCAATAAATTGAAAGATCCTGACAGAATGTTAAAAGGTCACAGAAACCCTGAAATTGGTAAAATAGATTCCATTGTTAGTAGAAGTAGCTTCACTGATTTAGAAAAATAGAGGTGCACAATGCTCTGGCCACTCCTTGAACCCGTGTGTCTGCCAATGTTTTGACCATTCCTTGAACCCATGTGTGTGCCCACTGATGAAGCCCATGGCCAGGTGTTTGTGATATTGGTTGCTGGGGTAGAGTTGGTAAATCTCCCCAGCAACCACAGCCGGGCCAATCCTAAGTTGCTACACCTGCACCAGACTCTTTCCTTGTACCCCTCCCATACCCATTTCTTGAGAATAGACATTGTTTAGATCTGGAAATCCCCTACTCACCCCTTCTCCTTTTCCCCCTGAGGGCCTATAAAAACTGGGACCCCTTTCCTCTCAAGGTCGACTCCTCTACCCCTGCGTGGGATATGAGACGTCCCCAGAGCTCTGGCTTTCCCCAAATAAAGCCTTGTGTGGTTTGCATCAAGTTTGGTCTCTCGTGAGTTCTTGGGGGTTCGCTATTATCCCGAGGCCTGAGAGAGGGGCTCCTCTCAGAGTCTTTCAAGATGACTGTGAGCATCCACTTCTGTATTTGCCAGATACTGGCATAGCCTCACAAGAGAGAGCTATATCAGGGCCCTGTCAGCAAAATCTTTTTGGCATATGCAATAGTGTCTGGGTTTGGTGGTTGTATATGGGATGGAGCGAATGGATGGAACTAGATTATATCATCGCAATCACAAAAGAACAGACATGGTATGTACTCACTGATAAGAGGATATTAGCCCAAAAGCTCAGAATACCCATGTTACAGTTCACAGACCACATGAAGCTTAAGAAGAAGGAAGACCAAAGTGTGGGTGCTTCAGTCTTTCTTAGAAATGGAAACAAAATACTCACAGGAGCAAAACCAGAGGCAAAGTGTGGAGCAGAGACTGAAGGAAAGGCCACCCAGAGATTGTCCCACCTGCGGATCCATTCTGTATATAGTTACCAGACCCAGACATTATTGTGGATGCCAAGAAGTGCTTGCGGAAAGGAGCCTGCATGGTACTGGTACAGCAACAGATAGGTAGATCGATGGAATAGAATTGAAGACCTAGAAATGAACCCACACTCCTATGATCATTTGATCTATGACAAAAGAGCTAAAACCATCCAGTGGAACAAAGGCAGCATTTTCAACAAATGGTGCTAGCTCAACTGGCGGTTGTTAAAATGTATAAAATGTGAATTGATCCATTTTTATCTCCTTGTTACAAAGCTCAAGTCTAAGTGGATCAAGGAACTCCACATAGAACCAGAGACACTAAAACTTATAGAGGAGAAAGTGAAGAAAAGCCTCGAAGATATGGGCACAGGGGAAAAAAATCCTGAACAGAACAGCAATGATGTGGTTTGTGAATAGTATCTTGGGTATTCCAAGCCTCTGGGCTTCTGGACTAATATCCACTTATCAGTGAGTGCATATCGTGTGTGTTCTTTTGTGATTCGGTTACCTCACTCAGTCTGATATCCTCCAGATCCTTCCATTTGCCTATGAATTGCATTTATTCATTGTTTTTAATAACTGAGTAATACTTGATTGTAAATGTACCACATTTTCAGTATCTATTCCTATGTTGAGGGACATCTAGGCTCTTTCCAGCTTCTGGCTATTATAAATAAAGCTGCTATGAACATACTGGAACATATGTTCTTATTACATGTTAGAGCATCTTCTGGGTATATGCCTAGGAGTGGTATTGCTGGGTCCTCAAGTCCAATTTTCTGAGGAACTGCAAAACTGATTTTCAGAGTGGTTGTACCACTTGCAATCCCACTAACAATGGAGGAGTGTTCCTCTTTCTCCACATCCTTGCCAGCATCTGCTGTCACCTGAGATTTTGATCTTAGCCATTCTGACTGGTATGAGTTGGAATCTCAGGGTTGCTTTGATTTGCATTTCTCTGATGACTAAGGAAGTTGAACATTTCTTTAGGTGCTTCTCAGCCATTTGGCATTCCTCAGATGAGAATTCTTTGTTTAGCTCTGTACCCCATTATTGATAGTGTTATTTGTTTCTCTGGAGTCTAACTTCTTGAGTTCTTTGTATATATTGAATATTAGCTCTATATTGGATGTAGGATTGGTGAAGATCTTTTCCCAATCTGTTGGTTGCCTTTACGCCTTATTGACAGTGTCCTTTGCCATACAGAAGCTTTGCAATTTTATGAGGTTCCATTTGTTGAGTCTTGATCTTACAGGACAAAGTCATTGGTGTTCCATTCAGGAAAATTTCCCCAGTGCCCATATATTTGACGCTCTTCCCCACTTTCTATTCTATTAGATTCAGTGTATCTGGTTTTATGAGAAGGTCCTTGATCCAATTGGACGTGAACTTTTTACAAGGAGATAAGAATGGATCAATTAGCCTTCTTCTACCTGCTAACTGCCAGTGAGCCAGCACCATTTGTTGAAAATGTTGTCTTCTTTCCACTGGAAGGTTTTAGCTGCTTTGACAAAGAACAAGTGATGGTGTGTGGATTCATTTCTGGGTCTTTAATTCTATTGCATTGATCTACCTGTCTGTCACTGTACCAATACCATGCAGTTTTGTTTGTTTGTTTGTTTGGTTTTTTTTCAATAAGTTTTGTTTCTTTATTATCATAGGAATTGCTCTTTATATATGAACACAGCCCATAGAACAAAGCAAAGAATAACGTAACGTCTCCCCATCCTAAGTTTACAAAACAGTATGGTATTATAAATAATATACTCATGGAAGAACATGGATTTTTTTTCCATTTTTTATTAGGTATTTAGCTCATTTACATTTCCAATGCTATACCAAAAGGCCCCCGTAGCCACCCACCCAATTGCTCTGTAGTACAGCTTGAGGTCAGGAATGGTGACTCCCCCAGAAGTTCTTTTATCATTAAGAAGAGTTTTCACTGTCCTGGGTTTTTTGTTATTCCAGATGAATTTGGAAATTGCTCTTTCTAAATCTATTAAAAATTAAGTTGAAATTTTGACAGGGATTGCATTGAATAGGTAGATAGCTTTCAGCAAGATGGCCATTTTTGCTATATTAATCCTGCCAATCCATGAGCATGGGAGATCTTCATATCTTCTGAGATCTTTGATTTCTTTCTTCAGAGACATGAAGTTATCATACAGATGTTCTACTTCCTTAGTTAGAGTCACACCAAGGTATTTTATATTATTTGTGACTATCGTGAAGGGTGTTGTTTCCCTAATTTCTTTCTCAGCCTGTTTATCCTTTGTGTAGAGAAAGGCCACTGATTTGTTTGAGTTAATTTTATATCCAGTTACTGCACTGAAGCTGTTTATCAGGTTTAGAAGTTCTCTGGTGGAATTTTTAGGGTCACTTATATATACTATCATATCACCTGCAAATAGTGATATTTTGACTTCTTCCTTTCCAATTTGTATCCCTTTGACCTCCTTTTGTTGCTAATTACTCTGGCTAGGACTTCAAGTACTATATTGATTAGGCTGGGAGAAAGTGGGCAGCCTTGTCTAGTCCCTGATTTTAGTGGGATTGCTTCCAGTTTCTCTCCATTTAGTTTGATGTTGGCTACTGGTTTGCTGTAGATTGCTTTTATTATGTTTAGGTATGGGCCTTGAATTCCTGATCTTTCCATGACTTTTATCATGAATGGGTGTTGGATTTTGTCAAATGCTTTCTTAGCATCTAACTAGATGATCATGTGGATTTTGTCTTTGAGTTTGTTTACATAGTGGATTACGTGGATGTATTTCCATATATTAAACGATCCCTGCATCCCTGGGATGAAGCCTACTTGATCATGATGATCATTTTGATGTGTTCTTGGATTCAGTTTGAGATAATTTTATTGAGTTTTTTTGCATTGATATTCATAAGGGAAATTGGTCTGAAGTTCTCTTTTTTGTTGGGTCTTTGTGTGGTTTAGGTATCAGAGTAATTGTGGTTTCATAGAACGAATTGGGTAGAGTACCTTCTGTTTCTATTTTGTGAAATAGTTTGAGGTGAATTAGAATTAGGTCTTCTTTGAAGTTCTGATGGAACTCTGCACTAAACCCATCTGGTCCTGGGCTTTTATTGTTTGGGAGACTATTAATGACTGCTTCTTTTTCTTTAGGGAATATGGGACTTTTTAAATTGTTAATCTGATCCTGATTTAACTTTGATACCTCGTATTTGTCTAGAAAATTGTCCATATTTTTTTTTTTTTTTTTTGGAGAAGGTACCATGAGGTGCTGAGAAGAAGGTATATCCTTTCGTTTTAGGATAAAATGTTTTGTAGTTATCTGTTAAATCCATTTGTTTCAAAACTTATGTTAGTTTCAATGTGTCTCTGTTTAGTTTCTGTTTCCAGGATCTTTCCATTGATGAGAGTGGGGTGTTGAAGTCTCCCACTATTATTGTATGAGGTACATTGTGTGCGTTGAGCTTTACTAAAGTTTCCTTAGTGAATGTGGATGCCCTTGCATTTGGAGCATAGATATTCAGAATTGAGAGCTCCTCTTGGATGATTTTCCCTTTGAGGAGGATGAAGTGCCCCTCCTCGTCTTTTTTGATAACTTTAGTTTGGAAGGCGATTTTATTCGATATTAGAATAGCTACTCCAGCTTTTTTTTTGGGACCATTTGCTTGGAAAATTGTTTTCCAACTTTTTACTCAGAGGTAGTGTCTGTCTTTGTCCCTGAGGTAGGATTCCTGTATGCAGCAAAATGTTGGGTCCTGTTTATGTAGCCAGTCTGTTAGTCTATGTCTTTTTTGGGGGGAATTGAGTTCATTGATATTAAGAGATGTTAAGGAAAAGTAATTGTTGCTTCCTGTTATTTTGTTGTTAGAGCTGGGATTCTGTTCTTGTGGCTATATTTCTAGGTTTGTTGAAGGATTACTTTCTTGCTTTTTCTAGGGCATAATTTTCCTCCTTGTGTCAGAGTTTTCCCTTTATTATCCTTTGAAGGGCTGGATTCGTGGAAAGATATTGTGTGAATTTGGTTTTGTCATAGAATACCTTGGTTTCTCCATCTTTGGTAATTTAGAGTTTTGCTGGGTATAGTATTTTGGGCTGGCATTTGTGTTCTCTTAGGGTCTTATACCCTATGTCCAGGATCTTCTTGCTTTCATAGTCTCTGATGAGAAGTCAGGTGTAATTCTAATAGGCCTTTATATGTTACTTGGCCTTATTTCCTTACAGCTTTTAATATTCTATCTTTATTTAGTGCATTTGTTGTTCTGATTATTATGTGTAGTGGGGAGTTTCTTTTCTGGTCCAGTCTATTTGGATACCTGTAGGCTACTTGTATGTTCATGGGCATCTCTTTCTTTAGGTTAGGGGTGTTTTATTGTTTATTTTGTTGAAGATATGTACTGGTCCTGTAAGTTGAAAATCTTCATTCTCATGTACTCTTATTATCCATAGGTTTTGTCTTCTCATTGTGTCCTGGATTTCCTGGATGTTTTGAGTTAGGGTCTTCTTGCATTTTCTTTGATTGTTGTGTCCATGTTCTCTATGGAATCTTCTGCACCTGAGATTCTCTCTTCCATCTCTTGTATTCTGTTGCTGATGCTCCATCTATGGTTTCTGATTCCTTTCCTAGTGTTTCTATCTCCAGAGTTGTCTCCCTTTGGGTTTTCTTTATTGTTTCTACTTCCATTTTTAGATCCTGGATGGTTTTGTTCAATTCCATCACCTGTTTGGTAGTGTTTTCCTATAACTCTCTAAGGGATTTTTGTGTTTCCTGATTTAAAGGCTTCTAGTTGTTTATCTGTTTTCCTTTATTTCCCTCTTAAAGTCCTCCATCCTCAACATGAGAAGTGACTTTAGATCCATTTCTTGTTTTTCTGGTGTGATGTTATATCCAGGACTTGCTATGGTGGGAGAGTTTGTTTCTGATGATTCCAAGTAACCTTGGTTTCTGTTGATTCTGTTCTTACTCTTGCCTCCTGCAATCTGATTATCTCAAGTGCTTGCTGCCCTCAATATATCTAATTGGAGCCTGTCCTTCCTATAATCCCAGTTGATTCAGGACTCCTCAGAGTGAGTCCAGCTTTCTCTGTGATCCTTTGATTGTGGGCTCCTGTGAACCTGAGATTCTGGGTGTGTCAGAGTTTTTGGCAGTCAAGCTTCCTCTGAGACCCTGAAATACTGGTGTGACCCAGCTCCTACTATCCTGGGATCCTGTTGTCCTAAGATCCTGGGCGTGTTACAGTGCCTGGAAGTGGTGTCTCCTTTGAGGACCATAAAGCTGTCTGGTCAGTGATCCTAAGATCTCGTGGAGTGTACTTTGGGGACTGTGGCGCTGTTCGTCAATTCCACGCCCAAGGTAACTCGGTGCTGGTGCCAAGTGGAAGGGACTTGTGCCCCTGGTCAAGCCGGTTTTCTACTTCCCTTCTGCTGTCTCAGGTCCTGCACGATTGGATTGGAACAGGTGTTGTGTTCCACTCACCAGTGATCCTAAGATCCCGAGGAGAGTCCTCTGGGGAACTTAAGGGTGTCTGAGGACTCCATGCCCTAGGTGACCTGGTGCTGGCACTGACCGGAAGGGAGAAGCTTTATTTTTAATAGCCAGAAAGTGGAAACCAACCAGATGTCCTTCAGCAGAAGAATGGGTGAAAAAAAGTGTAATTTATACAATGGAATACTATTCAATTATTAAAACAAGGAAAAATAATGGATTGAACCATAAAAAATCAGATAGACCAATGAAGTAACCTAGACACGGGACATGCATAGTTATGTACTTAATTATATGTGGATTCTAGCCACAAATTATAGGATTTTCATGGTACAATCCACAGAGCAAAGAAGCTAAATCACAAGGAGGGCACAAGGAAGGATGCTGACTCTCATTCAGAAGAGGAAATACCAGTCTTCAGAGGTGAATGGGGGGAGAGAACTGTGTGGGAGATGGGAAGGTGAGGGGACTGCTGGGGGACAATGTGTGGGAAGAGAGGGTGGAGAGCTGCAGCTCTAGCTATAGGTGGAGGACATCTGTAGGATATGCCAGAGACCAGGAATGGGGGAGGCCCCAGGGAATCTAGGAGGGTGACTGTAGCTGAGATTTGGTCCTAGCAGTGGGTGATATGGAGCCTGAAGTGACTACCTCCTATAGCAAGCAAGACCCCCAGTGAAGAAATGATGATTCCAACTCACCTACAAAACCTTCTTGCCCTACAGGAGGTGTATAGACAAAGAAGATGGGGAGTCTGAGTGCATGGCCTACCAATGCCTTCACATCCATAGCATTAACAAGAACCAAACCCTGGTAATATTAATGATACTCTGTCATGCTTACGCACCAGAGCCTAACCTAACTTTCCTCTTAGAGCCTCCAGACATCAGCTATCCAAATCTGAAGTTGAGACTGACCCCCCAAACATTGGAGGAAGCTCCAAAAGTCTTGTGGAGGATTTGTAGGAGAGATTGGGGAACCCAGAGGGGATAAAAACTTCACAAGTAGAGCAAGAGAGTCAACTGACCTGGACCCTTGGGTGTTCTCAGAGACTGAACCACCAATCAAAATGCATTCATGGCTGGTACTACACTCCCCTCCCACACACAAGCAGCTTGGTATTCAGACACCATACCCAAGAAATGGAGCAGGAAGAGTCCCAGACTATGTTGCCTGCCTGTGGATACTATTCCCAAAACTAGGCTGCTTATCTTTATGGAAAACACAATAGTTGAAAATGACTTCTTGTTTACAGTATGAAAAGAAGAGGATATTTTATTGCTGTAATGTTTCTGCCAATTTTATTTTTACGTCAGTGAGATGGCTCAGTAGGAAGTGACTACAGTATACAATGATAGCAACCTAACCTTGATCATTGAATAAAGATGGCCAAAATAGATGCTATAATGCTGTCACCAAGTCTCTGCTTATCTGACATTGTCTAAAAACCCATAATCACATTACACACACACACACACAGACACCCCAGAAACACTTTATTTAAAAAAAAAAAAAAAACCTTCCGTTACATCATCTAACATTTCTAGATAATCCTGTTTGGTGGGATACTTCCAGTGAAGTGCCAAATGGTAACTAATGGGAACATGAAGAAGCATGGAACATCAAATGATATGTACATATCTGCCAATGAAGCATTGCAGTAGGATATATAGTTGAGTGCTGATTATCCTACTCCATTATATCTCTGGCAGGTACATGAAAATGCAATTTTGAAAACACACGAGGCATTTAATGTTATATTCTATTAAACATTTTAATATTAGAACTGTTAAAAAGTGTTGACAACATAGCACACATTGTGATACATATTCTATTCTTTAATTTGTACTCAAGAGACTAACACATGAGAATCAAGAGATAAAATGTAGCCTTGACTAATGACTGACATCCAATGCAGGCTGGATAACATAGCCCAGAATTTAAAGGGAAATTGTGACATTAGCATTGTCAATTTCAAGGTGGTCCAATCCTCCTGTTAAAAGACAAGCCAAATTAAAATATTTTATAATGTCTTAGACATTGTGTTTTATCACAGTGAGAGAAAAGACATGAATACATACCCATAGTTTTACACCTGGATAAGTAATTTCATGTAATTGAAGAGTATTGCATTTACAAGTACAAACAAAATAAAGGGGGGCATCATCGCCTTTGTTCTTCCCTGTAAGAGTTCCTCACCCCATCCCCCCTACCCTTTTCCTCTTAAAAGAATGTTCCCCTACCCACAAGAATCCCCTGCACCCCACCCCATCCCACGGAACCCCTATCCATGGGGTATCAAGTCACTACAAGGTCAGGTGCATCTACTCCCAGAGGCTAGACCAGGCAGTCCTCTGGTAAATGTGTCTAGGGCCACAGACCAGACCATGTATGCTCTTTGGTTGGTGTCTTAGTCTTTGGGAGCTCTGAGAGGTCCAGGGTAGTGGATACTGTTGTTCTTCCTATGTGGTTGGCATCTCCTTCAGCTTATATCCTTCCCCTAACTCTTCCATATTGGACCCAACCTCAGTACAATCGTTGGCTCTAAGTATATGCATTTGTCAGTTGCTGGTAGAGGCTCTCAGATGACAACCATGCTAGACTTCTGTCTGCAAGCACAACATGGGATCAGTAATAGTGTCAGGGTTTGGTACAAGCCCATAGGATGGATGCCAAGGTGGGCAGGTAACTGGATGGCCTTTCAGTCATTCTCTGCTCCATTTCTGTCTGATTCCTTTACACAGGAACAATTCTGAGTTAAACATTTTGAAGATGGGTGGGTGACTCCATCTCTCCACTGGGGGCCCTGTCTATTTACTGCAGATTGTCTCTTCAGGTTCCAGCTCCCCCATCTTGTGCATTTCAGCTAAGGTTATCACCATTGAGTCCTGAAAGCCTCTCACATCACAGGACTCTAGGACATCCTGGAGTTTACCCCACACCCCATAGCAGCACACTTCCTTTCATTCTCCAGGCAATCTAAGCTTCTCTCCTGCTCCCCTTTTCCTCTGCCTCCCACCAAGATCCCCCTACAGTGATTATTTCATTCAATCTTTCTTTGTTGTTGCTGTCTTTTGTTTGTTTTTCGAGACAGGGTTTCTCTTATAGCCCTGGCTGTCCTGGAACTCACTCGGTAGACCAGGCTGGCCTCCAAATCAGAAATCTGCCTGCCCCTGACTCCTAAGTGCTGGGATTAAAGTTGTGAGCCACCACAGCCCAGCTCGTTCAATCTTCTAAGTGGGATTGAAGCATCCTCACTTGGGCCGTTATGTTAAACTTCAAAAGGTCTGAGTTTTATCATGGGTGGTTTGAACTTTCTGGTTAATATCCACTTATTAGTAAATACATACCATGCATGTCTTTTGGGTCTGGCTTACAGAACACCCGATATTTTCTAGTTCCATCCATTGGCCTGGAAAATTCATAAGATCCTTGCTTTTAATAGTTGAAGTGTATCTCATTGTGTAAATGAAACACATTTTCTGTAATCATTCTTCAGTTGAGGGACATCTGGGTTGTTTCCAGCTTCAGCCTATTATGAATAAAGCTGCTATGAAGGTAGTGGAGCACGTGTCCTTTTGGTATAGGTGAGCATCTTTTGGGTATATGTCCAAGAGCGCTATAGCTGGAAGATTGATTTCCAATTTTCTGAGGAACTGCCAGGATGATATCCAGAGTGGTTGTACCAGTTTGCAAGTCCATCAGCAATGGAGTGGTCCTCTTCCTCTACATCCTCACCAGCATGTGCTGTCACTTGAGTTTATCATCTTCACCATTCTGATTGGTGTAAGGTAAATCTCAAGGTCATTTTGATTTGCAATTCCCTGAGGACTAAGGATTTTGAACGATTTTTTAAGGGCTTCTCACCTATTCATGATCTCTCTGTCAAGAATCTTGTTTAGTTCTGTCTCCATTTTTTAATTGGGTTTTGGAGACCTCAACATAAAACCAGATACAATGAACCTAATAGAAGAGTGGGATATTGCCTCGAACACATTTGCACAGTGAAAATTTTCCAAATAGAAAACCAATGACTGAGGCTCTAAGATCAACAAATGACAAGTGGGACCACATAAAACTGAAAAGCTTCTGTAAGACAAGGACACTGTCAGTAAGACAAAAGAGCAACTTACAGATTGGGAAAAGATCTTCACCAACCCTATATCCAATAGACAGCTAATATGTAAAATATATATAGAATCCAGAAAAATAATCTTGTGTAACTGAATATGTGTGTCAGCTATAGATGTTACCAAATTTAGTCATAAATTGCCTTCAACATGAGTTCGTTAGGTTCTCAAGGACTACTTTGATATGCAAAGGCTTTAAAAGATGGATTATACATAAAACATTTTGTATGAAGATACCATGAAGTGCAAGTATTACACCCCTGATTGCAATTATGGTTTCCTTTGCAGTATGACTCTTTATCTGTTCACACTACTACATGCAAATGACTTACAAACTGTATATTCATAAGATTCCTATCCACTATATGTTGTTTATGAATTTGTGAATAGCTGTGTTGTGAAAAATCGTTATCACATTGATTAGTTTTGCTGGGTTTCTCTCCAATGTGGATTTTTTTCTTATGTATTCAAAAATGACTGTAGTATGCAAATCTTGGAAATAAGCAAATGAATCTTGTCCTAAGAATTGCCTTTTTGTTATCGGCATCAATTTAATCATAAGATGAACCTAAGGTCAAATTTATAGGCCCTAGAGGAGCTGGAGACTTACAAATAGTGGACCAGCTTCAATTATGCATCTTTGGTTCATAAAAACCATGACTGTTCCTAACCATTTCTTTTTCTATGCATCTTTTATTCATCAAAACAATGTCTATTCCTAATCACAAAACAACAAATTGATATGATTGATTAGATTGTAGCACCCTCATTCTGTATCAGCTGACATAGAAGACTACATGAGGAAAGCCCCTATCATTAATTCTGAGTGGTGGGAAAATGTAGCTGTAATTTGGCACAAATGTTTCTGGTTCTCAAACATAAAAACTCTCTATATAACACTCTGGTTCAGTATCAAGGTGAGTGTGGGGACTGTCACAGTTCAGCTTTCAAGTGTGTTCTCTAGCCCTGTTCCATCAGTAGCAGCTTCGTTACAATAAATTCTAGTCACTTGCATTACATGAGTTTGAGTTGTGTTGGATCTCAGAGGACCCTATTACACAAAGGCTTGACCACATTGCTTACACTCACAGACTTTCTCTACAGTATGAATATGTTCATGATGAAGATTATAGAAATGTGCAAAGGTTTAAACATACTGAATACCCTCATAGGGTTTCTCTTTCATGATTATAAAGACTTGTGACATTTGAAAAGGCTTTACCATACTACTTAGTATGTGTTCTAACATGCACTCGGAGTTTATTAGAATATGCAAAGGCTTTGCCACAATGCTTACATTCATAGGGTTTTTCTCCAGTGTGTACTCTTTTATGTTGTAAAAGATAAGTGTTTTGTGCAAAGCTTTTACCACATTGGTCACATTCAAAGGGTTTCTCTCCAGTATGTGTTCTTTTATGCATTTGAAAATTACTGCGATGTATGAAGGATTTACCACATTCATTGCATTCATATGGTCTCTCTCCAGTATGTGTTCGTTTATGATACAGGAATCCACTTGGAGACGAAAAGGCTTTACCACATTGATTGCATTCATAGGGTTTCTCTCCTGTATGTGTTCTTTTATGTATTCTGAGACGACGAGAACATGCAAAGGCTTTACCACATTGTTTACATTCATAAGGTTTCTCTCCTGTATGAACTCTTTTATGGTACTGAAGAGAACTGGGTCTTGCAAAGTCTTTACCACATTGGTCACACTTATAAGGTTTCTCACCAGTATGTATTCTTTTATGTCTTAGGAGATGACTCTTAATTGCAAAGGATTTACCACATTGGTTACATTCAAAGGGTTTCTCTCCAGTATGTGTTCTTTTATGACTTCGGAGTTTAGATGAACATGCAAAGGCTTTACCACATTGTTTACATTCATAAGGTTTCTCTCCTGTATGAACTCTTTTATGGTTTTGAAGAGAATAAGTACTTGCAAAGTCTTTACCACATTGGTCACACTTATAATGTTTCTCACCAGTATGTATTCTTTTATGTCTTAGGAGATAACTCTTACTTGCAAAGGATTTACCACATTGGTTACATTCAAAGGGTTTCTCTCCAGCATGTCTTCTTTTACATTGTTTAATACAACTGTGATATACAAAGTCTTTACCACATTGGTCACACTTATAAGGTTTCTCACCAGTATGTATTCTTTTATGTCTTAGGAGATGACTCTTACTTGCAAAGGATTTACCACATTGGTAACATTCAAAGGGTTTCTCTCCAGTATGTGCTCTTTTATGTCTTCGGAGAACAGTTGAACATGCAAAGGCTTTACCACATTGTTTACATTCATAAGGTTTCTCTCCTGTATGAACTCTTTTATGGTACTGAAGAGAACTGGGTCTTGCAAAGTCTTTACCACATTGGTCACACTTATAAGGTTTCTCACCAGTATGTATTCTTTTATGTCTTAGGAGATGACTCTTTCTTGCAAAGGATTTACCACATTGGTTACATTCAAAGGGTTTTTCTCCAGTATGTCTTCTTTTACATTGTTTAATACAACTGTGATATACAATGGATTTACCACATTCATTACATTCATATGGTCTCTGTCCAGCATGTGTTCTTTTATGATACAGGAGACCAATATGACATACAGAGGCTTTCTCACATTGATTGCATTCATAGGGTTTCTCTCCAGTGTGTACTCTTTTATGTTGTAGGAGATGAGTATTTCGAGCAAAAGTTTTACCACATTGGTTACATTGAAAGGGTTTCTCTCCAGTATGTGTTCTTTTATGATACAGGAGACCACTTTGACCTGCAAAGGCTTTATCACATTGATTGCATTCATTGAGTTTCTCTTCTGTATGTGTTCTTTTATGTCCTCGGAGACCAGTTGAACATGCAAAGGCTTTACCACATTGATTACATTTATAAGGTTTCTCTCCTGTACGAACTCTCTTATGGTACTGAAGATAACTGGGACTTGCAAAGTCTTTCCCACACTGGTTACACGCATAGGGTTTCTCACCAGTATGTATTCTTTTATGTCTTAGGAGATGACTCTTTCTTGCAAAGGATTTACCACATTGGTTACATTCATAGGGTGTCTCTGCATTATGAATTTTTTCTTTTCTTTGGTTATGACTCTGAAATGCAAAGGCTTTATCACATTGGATAAACTCAGAGAGCTGCTGTGCAGTATGACTTCTTTCATGCCTGCAAAGACAATTGGCACATGTGAAAGCTTTCTCACACCATTACACTGATGAATCTTTTCATTTTTGTGAATATGTTTTAGGATTTGGTCTAATTGTAAAGAACAACCTGATTTTAATGTACTATCACTTTGTTTACACTCATGGAGTTCCCCTTCATTATGGGTGGTTTTGTATCTTCGAGGATACTTGGACTAAGAAGAGCATTGATTACATAGCTTATATTTACAGCACCTTTCAACTATAAGAGGTGGTTCATATATCTGAATAGAACAGGAAGAACTTTACCACACTGAACATATAAATTTTGCTATTGTGAAAGTAATACTATATTTGCAAACCAAGACAAATATAAGAATTTCCACATTCCTAATATTACAGAGATAGTCCACAGTATTAGTTTGTAGATGTCCACAATACAGTTGGAAAGCCAATTATTTGTAAACTTGTAGCACATTTAGAAAGCCTACCCAAAGTGGGGAGGACTACATATCTTCTAATTGTGCTGGAAGATAAGAGAGGTGTGTTGCTTCTTTCAATATATTCCTATTGTCCCATGGCTTATATCCATTGTAACATATGACATCCCTAATAAAAGAATAACAAGTAAAAGGCTTCCAATGAACTAACAGTTTGGTATTTTTCCACATACAATTTTGTTATAGGGATTAAGGTTTCTCCAGCACAGCACTCTTGACTATCATAAAGCCCATCTTAATAAACTTAGCAATGTTTTTACAAGTATACGACTGACGTCAGTTTTAGTATGGACTACATACTTATTAGAAGGTTTTGTACATAAACTTACCACCTATTCAATGTGTATATTTTACAATGTCTAAGTGTAGGAGGTTAAACACACTGGCAATTCTTCAGCATAGCCCTATTGGGCTATGATTTAAATGGTAAATCTGTTAACTCATTGTTTGTTTTTGTACTTAGAGGAATGGTTTGAAAACACAAAATAGATTCCTGTCACTGACATACACAGTTTATCATAATTCAATAATCATTCATAACTTAAAGCAGTGCTTCCAAGGCATATTCTTATCAGTTTGCACATGAAAATTACCTTTCATATCTTCTAGAAATATGAAGATGTTCTTCCGTATTATGGTCTTCCCAAACGTAGCCTAAAATATAGAGGCCATATGTTAGACTATTGGGAATTAGGAAAGTTTAAGTTACTAACTTCAGTGAACTTTACAACCAAGCCTGATTAATTCACCTCATTCTTCCGCATTCTCAACGGAAATTACAAGAACAAGTAACAATAACAAAGAAACAGTTGTACTGACATTTTCAAAAGTGAAAAGAAATTCACTGTCTTACCTATAGCAGCGAGATTCCTGTAGGTCTCCAGCATCACATCTCTGTAGAGATTCTTCTGAGAAGGATCCAGCAAAGCCCACTCTTCCCGAGTGAAGTTCACATGCACATCATCATAGGTCACTCTACCCTAAAATATCCCAGGCATGTGTGCATGAGAAAACATATTACTGAGAACACTGTAAATACATATTTCATTGAGAATAAAGTCATATCATTCTGGTAATTCCTGCACTTAATTCCTGACACAAACACCTTAATGTAATCAAGGCATTTACGAAGGAAACTGAATAATGAATGAACTTCACCTCTGTCATTTCTACACCCCTTGAAGAGGATAAAACCCTGAAAGAAAGTGGTAATTAATAGACATAAACCCACAAGTAAACAGTTCAACACTACCGAGCACACAGTAGAAAAAATGTATTCGTAATTACTAAGAAAATGATGAGCATGCTGGGTGTATTACTTGTGCCTTGAATCCCAACACTCAGAAGGCAGACCCAGGTGTATCTCCTTGAATGGTAGGGTAAGCCTGGTCTATGCCATGAGTTCCACGACATCAGGAGGTCCATATTAAGACACTAACTCCCCTGTACAAATCAAACAAAGAAACAAAAAAGATGGAAAGAACTCAGAGGTCTTCACTGAAGCTCCTACAAAGAATTATATATTCACTGCAGGTCTGTATTCATCTTCCAAAAGCCTCAAGTGACCGACCCTGTTTCAACAGTAAAATTAATAAGTGCTTATTAATAAGGTATGCATGTTTAAACATTTACAAATAGACAAATGAAAATATTAGCAAGAAAAAGAGAAAATATTCACTATATAAGTCTTTTTGTTTGTTTGTTTGACTGTTTGTTATTTTGTTTGTTGAGACAGGGTTTCTCTGTATAGTCCTGGCTGTCCTGGAACTCACTTTATAGATCAGGCTGGCCTCGAACTCAGAAATCCGCCTGCCTCTGCCTCCCGAGTGCTGGGATTAAAGGTGTGCAACCCCATGCCCGGATTCGCTATATAAGTCTTGATCATGAATTAGGAACATAGGGAGGGAGAGGAGGCTCACCACAGGTGTTTCCTATGTCGCTTATAATTGGAGCAAATTACCAGTATTTACATGGAGGCGCATAACTGTCCATTGGACCAATTCAGGAGTTGTTAGGCCATCTTCTGCCTACTGTGAGCATCAGGTACACAAGATAAATATATTCATGCATACAGGGAAAATACTCATATTCACTCAAAAATTTAAAACAAATCCCACAGGTAGTAATAATGCCACACACTCACAATCCAATGGAACATCCATGTAGTAGTAATCACAGGACATCCTGAGAAATATAATATACTGTCTGTCAAGTTTCAAAATCTGAGTGTGCCTAAAGTTCAGCACATCAGCTTATGGATGCATATACAAAATTTACATTCCAAGCTAATCAGCTAATAACATAAAAACAAAACAAGCCAGGCATTTTGGCCCACATCTAATCCCACCCAGCACTCTGGAGAGAGAGGCAGGTGGATCACTAAATTCAAGTGCTGCCTGGTCTGCAAATCTACTTTCACGACAGCCAGGGCCGCACACGTATACATTGCATTCAAAATCAAAAATAAAAACAACAAAACCAAAAATATAAAAATATCAGTGAAATACCTTAGCACTGAATTACAGTTGCTTCTATTGTGTCTTATATGACTTAGTGATAGAGTCTATAATGATGAGACTATGACAGCAGAAGAAAGAAACTGATAAGTTTCAACCACAACATAGTAGACATATTTCAACGTATTGAGTACATGGTGACTCTGGTCACTATAGATTCATGGTCATTCTCTCATGAAAATATATTTGTCTAAATTCAATGGCTATAACAGCCCCTGCCCTTTTCAAACTTCCAAAGACTCCTTTGACACTGAAAGCAATCTTGTGACTGCCACACCTTGTAAAATCAGGAAACAAATTATATCTTTCAAATATACAATGGCATAAACAACCCTTTACATTCCAATATGGAAGAATGTGTACATTGGACCATGACAAGAAACCCAACAGGGCAAACTCTAAATCCTGTAGCTCTGTCCCAGCCACATGACACTTCAGTTTTAAAGTGCTTAGGGGGCTCTATCCCTGATATTTCTCATACATCTTTCAGTTTCGGTACTTCCACTCCCTATATGCATCTCTCCATGGCAGATTCTCATATCATAGGTATCTCAACATCTTGTGGTCTCAAAATACAGCTAGGCATCATCTGCACAGCTTCATAACATGAACACTCACAGTATCCTCACTGGGGCTGCAACTCTGACAAATATAGAAGGCTGGAATAGTGCTGAACTGAAACTAGAAAGGAAGAATCCATGACCATAATTTCACAACTTTCTTGATTTCAGAATGAGCACAATATGGGTGAGCCTGAGAAATTTGGCTCCTCAATTGGGATGGAGCATACCATGCATATACCTTAGTTATAGCAGGTTTAATATGTAGTTCCATCCTGGGAGTGCCAACTCCTTCCATTAATTGAAGGCATAGCAGAAGAAATTATTACTCTTAGGGCACCTTCTTAGGCTGCAAATCCAGAGCAATGGGCTTCACATTAATGGTGATAATCTCTTAGTTGCTAAAGCACCACAACACAAGATCAGGGAAAGCTTTCTGTCCCAGTTTCCATGGTCCCAATAAATACCACAGATAATCCCCAAATGCCCTTCTTTTTCTGCTCCATCTATGTGTCCCAGCCCCTACTCACAAAGAAACACCTTCTCAACCATATGCTATGCTTGGCAGAGGACCACTTAGGCTGTCCATAGATCTGCCACAGTTACCCTAGATGCAATTTTCAGTTTTCTATAGCATTGGATTAGAACACAAAATGCAGCATCCCCAGATGAGTGTGGTGGCACACGCCTTTAATCCTAGCACTCGGGCGGGAGAGGCAGGTGGATTTTTGAGTTCGAGGCCAGCCTGCTCTACAGAGTGAGTTCCAGGACAGCCAGGGCTACACAGAGAAACCCTGTCTCGAAAAAACCAAAAATATATAAATGAATAAATGAATAAATAAATAAAAGCAGCATCCCCTATCTTCTGTCAAGTGTCTGTCAAGATTACTAAGAGCATCTTTTCCTTGAGTCTCTTCCCGAACCTCCCAAACCAGCAATCATTCCCTCTTGAACACACCCAGAAACCACTCAAGCAAACCAGCAAATATTCCCTCTTGAACACACCCACAAAACAGATAAGTAACTGAGGCCACACTCAGCCAACATACTCTCTGAAAAGTCAAAGAGCCAACAGAAATCCAGGCTCAAAACTCCCACCAAAAGAAGACAACCCAGAAATCAGCAGGTAGGCCTATAAAGACCACAAACCTAGATGCCTAGACACCAACTTAGGAACACAATGACAGCCAGGAAAATATGTCACCAATAGAACAAAGCTATCCTCCAACTGCATGTCCTGAATATTCCAACCTAACTTAAAGCACCAAAAAAAATGACCTTCAAAAAGCAACTGTATGAAGGTGATAGAGGTCCTTAAAAGGGAAATGGATAAATGCAGGAAAACACAATCAAACAATTGGACAAGTCCAAGCAATTCTATAAGTATAGCAAGAAAACCAAACAGTTGAAGAAAATGTAACCATTCACGATGTATAAATGGAAATAGAAATATAAAGAAAGCACAAAAGAGAGGTTGGCCCTCCCCTACACCATGTCCTCACAGATTTCCATTATTCTCCTGGCACTCTGGCTTCTTTCCTATCTTCCCCTATAACTGATCCTGACCTCATTTTCCCCTCTTCCCCCTATATCCAGATCCCACTTTCCCCTTTTCCTTTCCTCTCCTACCCTGATCCTTCCCTCTGACTTCCATGATTAATTTGTTCCCCTTTCTACGTGGGATTGAAGCATCCTTGTTTGGGCCTTCCTTCTTGTTAATCTTCATACTGTCTGTAAGTTGTAGCATAGATATTCTGTAATTTTGGGCTAATATCCACTTCTCAGCGGGTACATAACCTACATATCCTTTGGATCTGGCTTTACTCCCTCAGGATGATATTTTCTAGTTCCATCCATTAGCCGGCAAATTCATGATGTCCTTGTTTTTAGTGGCTGAAAGTCCCAGAGATGTGGGATGTGAGAGGCTTCCAGGATAAAAATGCCAAACAGTGGGGATAGGGAGCCTGCAAAGACCAACTCCAGATATAGACAAGGCCGCCAGTGTTGAGATGGGGGCACCCACTTACCTTCAAAAGGTTTGACCCAGAAATGCAGGGACGAACAGGAACAGAGACTGAAGGAAAGGTTATTTATTGACCTAACGAAATTGCGATTCCTCCCATGGGCAGGCACCAAACCCTGTCACTATTATTGCTGCTATGTGATGCTTACAGACAGGAGCCTATCTATCATGGCTGTCCTCAGAGAAGTTCTAGCAGCAGTGTGCCTGAGAGAGATGCAGATACTTACAGCAAACCACTGGATTGAGGTCGGGGACCATGATGGAAGAGTTAGGGCAAGGACTGAAGAAGTCGAAAGGGATGATAAGAATAACAGTATCAACTAACATGGAACCCTCAGAGTTCCCAGAGACTAAGGCACCAACCAAAGAGCATAGGTGGGCTGCTCCATGACCCCAGACACGTATGTAGCAGAGGACTGCCTGGTCTGGCCTCATTGGGACTGGATGTGTCCAATCCAGTAGAGACTTGATGCCCCAGTGAAGGGAGATATGCTCTGAGAATGAGGTAAGGGTGGGTGGCTACAGAGGCTATATGAGAGTGGAGGAGCATCTTCTCAGAGGAAAAGACTAGACTGGATGTGGTGAAGGACTCTGGGAGTAAGTAAGGCAACATTTGGAATGCAAATAAATGAAATAAATAAGGAAAAATTATATTTTCTAGAGAAAAACATGACACGTATCAACAATCTATTCAAGCATTATGATATGATGCACCTCTTTATTCTCTTTGCACTTCTAAATACATATTTTTACATGAAATTATATCCAGGAGTAAAACTTTAATCGGTAAGGTGTTGCGGGGGGTAGAGGTTTATGTGGGGGAACACCGAGGAAAAGGAGTGGGATGGGATGAAAACTTTAGGAAGGGGAGACTGGGAAAGGGGGAAACATTTGAAATGTAAATGAAAGAATTTTATAAGTAAAAGAAGAAGAATTATATAAAAGATAGCAAAAACTAAGGGAATTCTGTAAATCAGATTTTTGGGACCGCTAAGAGGAACTAAACAGTCAAGGTTAACCCACAGAATAGAGATGGATGAGAGAATCTCAGACAATAGAAGGAATGGTTACACGGGACAGTAACAATTTTAAATCTAAAAGTTGCAAAAATTTATAACAGGAAAGTTGATTCCAAGGCTATATGTCATGTGGGAAAACTCAGATTGCGCTATAGTATTTTGAAGAAATAGTATACACATTGGCACAGTGTAAATTCTATACTTATAACAAAGATAGCATAATCAAGAATGTGTACAAAATTTGTGAAAGAATGTGGGGAAGCAGAGAAAAAGCTAAAAACATAAGCCTAAAATGCTATTCAAGTTTTCATCAAAATACCTAATGGAACTACTCCAGGAAAAATTGAACTTGACCAATGTTACCTGTGATTGTATGTATAAAGAAATTAAATAAACCGAGAATTCATGCTCTGATAACAATAACTCAAAGTTACCCCTAAAGTGTTATATATCTGTTTCTCCAGCAACTGCTGATGTGTCATTCAAACTCCCCATGTTCCAGAGTTCTCTCTGTAAATAAAGATGATGAGAAAGATGGGCTAATGGCTCTGCAACCCCTCATGACCCCTTGGGATTTCAGGTAAAACTAGCCCCACTGAAGCCTCACAGAGAACAATGTTGAAAAATAATTTAATGTGTGCTGCCTGCCACATGGATTATATCACAAGATGTGCAATCTGTCTTATCCACCTACCCAAAACCATGCACACCTGAGAAGTTATGCATCATAGAGACGCCTTTTGTCCTCTGGAACTGAATTTCCATGAATACCATTGTAAATGGAGGCAGTGGAAAGGTAAGAGGATTCTAATCAAATACTACTGAAGGATGACCCCTATCACTTTCTTTCTACTAATTCCTAAATTATTTGTCCCACATAACTGAATGTGGACGTTTCTGAAATTCTAGAAACCAGACCTTCATTCTTCCAATGTCTTCCTACTACGTATCAAAAGCAATGCTTGCATGTACACACTGAAAAATGACAGTATGAACACCACAGACTTCCACTACCAGCGCTCTACAGCGCCCCCCCCACCCCAATTGGAATTCAGGCTCGGGAAGGTCAGAGGCCAAGGGCCTCTGAGCATATCACCACATGAACCAATCAATCCATAGTCTGTCAAACAGTCCATTTCAGTCTCAGCATGGCATGGCTTGTGGTCTTCCTCCCAGCTTGCTACAGATGCATCGGAGGGGAATCCTGGAAAGAACCTGCAAGCTACCTTCCAATGCTGCTCCTGATTATTAGGCCTACCCAGGGTCCCTCCTTAGTTTACAAAACTCAGATAGACTCAGGCCAACTGCAGCCCTTCTACTGGGGGAATAGGAGAGCAAATGCCTTGGCCAGCTGAAACCTTTCCAGATCTGCCTTTCCACTCTATGTGCACACAAAGCCCTGGTCTGGAGAAATTGTATTTAACAGAATGTTCCAGTCTCCCAGAGCACTTGTTTTCCTTTTTCCAGGCACAGGGTCCTTTGTTTGCATATTCCTTTACACATGCCATGTTCAGTACAGCCATGTCTGCTTCATAGTTGGGAAGTCCTGCAGCCAAACTGCAGTCACATTAGAACAGTAGCAATAGTTAAAAGAAAAAGTGCCTATGAATTTCTTAACAAGGAGTGCTTAATGGGAGGTGAATAAAAAAAAAAAGAAAGAAAGATTAAGTAAAGGATACAACCGCTTGTATGTATGGTAGAACAGAAAGTTTATTATACATAAAAGAGAGAACATAATCAAAGCCAGGAATATCTAGGAGAACAGAGTACAAAGTGAACATGACTCTAAACCATGTGGAGAGAAGGAGAAAAGCAAGATCCTGACAAAGAGATCAAGATGACAGATTAATAATAATGACAGATTAATAATAAAACAAACAGGTAATCAAAAAGGTTGGATTGCATAAGGAATGGCAGCTGGGTGAAGGGCAGCCCTACCGCTGGGCTAGAGGGTGAGGTATGCCAGCCATATGACATAATAGGTAGGGACTGAGGTCTGCTGACAGCCTGTTCTGCTGTGACTTGTTAAATAAGCTCCTCAACCAATTGTCCAAGGGGTTCAGACTTATTTGCAGGGAGAAAGAAGAATGATATGATTGAATTATACTTGCAAAGATTATTTTTACAAGTTGAAACACACTTTACGGTCCAATATTCTTCAGGGACTAAGCATAAGTACTAGAGCGCTCCAAGTCTTTTCTCTCACATGCTGGATTTTCAGACAGGAAAATTAACATTCCCGTTAGGCACACCACATCAGATTGTCTAGATCTTGTGTTCTTTGAACTAGTGTAAATATGGAAATTTGGTTTCTAGAAATAAGTTCAGTTCCTCGCCCAGTTTTCTGAGTGCCCTGCTCTGGGAACCCACCAAGATCACCGGTTTGTACTTTTACTGATTGTCTAAAATTGATTACCTGACTACTCATTGCTATTGTCAACTACTGTCAAAGCAGAAAGGCCCTCACCTTCCTTCTTCTCCTCCTTTTCTCTGCTGTGATTACACCAGCTTCAAAATTGGTCAGAGAACTCAATGCTTACACAGGTCCCTCTCTTTTTGTAATCCCCTCACCCCAAACCAGAGAGGTTGGAGGACACCCATTCACTGGTCTATATCTCTTCTCATTGACCTGAGTCCAGTCAACACCATGCCTTAGTATTTGTTGTGACCCTATAATGCCATCTTGAGCACCTTGTTAGGTGCCTGTTCTTTGCTATCAAGATGGGCCTTGTTGTTGATAGTAAAGGAGAGCTGTCTCTATTTTTATAGTTTGGAGACAAATGTCTGGACAATCCTGGTAAACAAACACACCCATACTGTTCTCTAGCAGGCCGGGTTAGCATGCTATGTACCTGGGGGGGGGGGCGTTTTACAGGCAGTCCTCTCTCTGCTACTTTCTACTTGGTGCCACTTCCTACTTCCCAATTAAGTCTTTAGCATCATCAATTCTACTCTTCTACATCACAGCTTAATATTGAAGTGCTACTCAACATATGATAGGGCTTTTACAGCCTCCACAATATTAACTCCAAATGGATCTTACACCTCCATATTAAATGCTACAGGCAGAACTTACAGAAAATAGAAAACTGCGGTTCTCAGGGTTGGCATCCTGCTAAGTATTTTTTGGGCACACAAGCCCCTGCCCCAAATGCTTTGTAAAAATACAGCTCCCATAATAAGCTTCTTCAGAGGCCACCGCCAGGTACAAGGAGAGACTAGAACCACAAAGGACCTCACACGTGGCCATATCTGTCTGGCCGCTGCTTACAGTCCAGCTGCTGGGAAAACCCACCACATGTGCACCCTTTACTAAACCGCTTGCTCCTCCCTTTGTGGGAGATGATCCTGCACTTACCATGTCCGGAAATTTTAAGCTTTTCAGAGCTCCCTCACAGCACCCAGCAGAGGCACTCAGAACACACAACAGAGAAACCTTCTTTCAGGCTCAGATTCAGACAGGAACTTACAGGCTTGGTAACAGGAAGAGCATCCTCTTCTCCTGATTGGCAGGCCCGGCTGGAGGTTCTGATTGGCTAGTGCGTCTTGAGTGACATGAGCACCACCCTTAGGGGTCTAGTGTACTGAAGAGAAACTACCAATGTACCTAGTGGTTCCATCTTGGGAGCAGTCCTTTTCCAGATCAGCTGATTTGCATTTCAGTAGCACAGTGCCTGCCCTCTAATAGCCTTTTGGTCTCTCCTCCCACAGAGCACCTCAGAGGATCTACAACTCCAGATACCTGCTGCTCAGCTGCCCATTTCTCCCCATTATGGGCAGCGACCCTGTGTTCACAACTTTGCAAAATTGGACTTTTTCTGAGCTCAGTACTCAGTAGTCACTTCCCCTTCTTTCTCCTGCAATCAAGCTGGATAGCTTGCATAGCCGATTTATCTCTTCCAGTGGTGCTGAGTCCAATTCCCAGGAAGGATATGGTAGCTCACTGCCATCTGCAGTGCTGTCTGATGCCCTCTTCTGGTGAGTCTGAAGAGAGCAATGGTATACTCATATACAAAAATAAATAAATCATTAAAAAAAAAAAGAAATTAAAAAAAATCAACCAACAGTGGAGTTATCAATCTGTCCCTCAAGTGGATGGGTATCCAGAATATTAACAACTAAAGAAGATTTTTGGAAAGAAAATTTTGTTTTGTGGTTTCAGGCTGAATTCAGGCAACCTGCACATATTTTTCACCTGATGGTAATGAGACAACTCTCAGAGCAAAGCAGGAAACACATGACAAACACTGTGGAGCCCTCTTGTAAACCAGCACATACATCTTCCTCAATGGGTCTGTAAAGCAAACAAAACAACAACAACAAACCCGCGCCTCTGTTAGTGAAGGATTTTCAGATGAACAGAACTGATAGAACGAAACTTTCTATTATGTAGAAAATGGATTTATTAAAAATAAATCACATGCTGTAGTCCCATTAGTCCAACAATGACTAACGACTATGGACAGCTGAAGAATCCAATAGTGGCTAGATGTCTCCGCTAATTTGTGTTTGCAAGGCATTCCTCTAAATACAAAGACAAGGAAATAATACCTTAACAGATCTCACCATTTGAATCACAGCCCAATAGAGTTATGCTCTAGAAATACCAGTGTGGTTAATCTACTCCTTAGATATTGCAAAAGATATAGACATTGAATAGGTGATAAGTGTGTGTCTAAAAACTTCTACACTTGACCTTATCCAAAAGGCCGAGAGGCGATGTCTAAAAACTTCTAATAAGTATATAGTCCATATTAAAGTTGGTGTCAATCACATACTTGTAATGATGTTGCCAAATTTTGTGAGATGGACAGTTTATGAGCGTCAAAAAAAGTTGTTGTGGAAAAACCTTAATCCCTATACCACTTATTCTGTTTTTAATAGAGATGTCATTAGTTAGAATGGATACAAGCCATGTGAACAAAGGAGTATTGAAAGAAACAACAACCTCTCCCTCTTCCAGCACAATTAGAAGATATGTAGTATTCCCCACTTTGAGTAGACTTCTAAATGTGCTAGAAGTTTACAACTAATTAGTTTTCCAACTTTAATGTGGGTATTTCAACAAATCACACTGCAGAAAATGGCTGAGTACTAGGGATGTGACAATTCTTCTGTTTGATTTGGTTCACTTTGCAAATTAATGAATGAAATCAGTGTGGTAAATCTCTGAGTTCTTCCTGTTATCTTCAAATATGTGAACACACTCATATAGAAACAGGATGCTATAAATGTGAGCCATGTCATCAATGCTCTTCCCATCCCATGTATCTTCAAAGATGCAAAGGAACCCACAATGAATGGGAACTCCATGGATGTAAACGAAGGGATAATAGATTAAGATCAGCTTGTTCTTTACAATTAGGCTAAATTGTAAAACTTACTGTGTTTTGGATGTGAGAAAGCTTTCACACGTGCCAATTGTCTTTGCAGGCATGAAAGAAGTCATACTGAAGAGCAACCCTCTGAGTTTATTCAACTTGGGAAGAAAGCCTATGTATTTCAGAGTCATAACCAAAGACATGAAAGAATTCATACTGGAGAGAAACCCTATGGAGGTGTCCAACATTGTGAAGCCTTTGCATATAACAGTAGTCTCCAGATACATAAAACAACACTTGCTGGAGTGAAATCCTATGAGTGTAACCAATGTGGTAGAGACTTTGTATCTCACAGGTCTCTCCAAAGGCATAAAGGAGAGAAACCTTATGAATGTAATCAATGTGGTAAAACTTTTGCATGTCAAGGTGGACTCCAAATGCATAAACGAATACATACAGGAGAGAAAACTCATGAGTGTAATCAAAGTATTAAAGTCCTTGGATGTCAAAGTGGACTACGATATAAAAGAACACAAACAGGAGAAAAACCTTATGAATGTAATCAATGTGGTAAAACCTTTATATATCACAGTTATCTTCAAAAACATAAAAGAACACATACTGGAGAGAAACCCTTTGAATGTAACCAGTGTGGTAAAGCCTTTGCAGGAAATAGTCATCTCCTAAGACATAAAAGAATACATACTGGTGAGAAACCCTACGAGTGTAACCAATGTGGTAAAGACTTTTCACGTCGCAATTCTCTTCAAAGGCATAAACGAGTTCATACAGGAGAGAAACCTTATGAATGTAATCAGTGTGGTAAAGGCTTTGCATGTCAAAGTGGTCTCCGAATACATAAAAGAACACATACAGGAGAGAAACCCTATGAATGCAGTCAATGTGATAAAGCCTTTGCATGTCAGAGTGGTCTCCTGTATCATAAAAGAACACATACTGGAGAGAGACCATATGAATGTAATGAATGCGGTAAATCCTTCATACATCACAGTCATTTTCAAATACATAAAAGAACGCATACTGGAGAGAAACCCTTTGAATGTGACAAATGTGGTAAAGCCTTTGCACGAAACAGCCATCTCCTAACACATAAAAGGATACACACTGGAAAGAAACCCTATGAATGAAAGAAATATGGTAAACTCTTTGGGAGGTTCTCAGGACCCAAAGGAAGGTATCTTAGATGAAATCTCCTACAGTGGGGAGAAGGAACTTGAAGAGCCCACCTCTAGCAGAAAGACAGGGCATCAAGTGAGGGGTGGGGTTGCCATCTTATAGCCAAAATCTTTGACCCATCATTATTTCTGTCTGAAAGAACTGCAGGGACAAAAATGGAGAAAAGCCTGAGGAAAAAGAGGTCCAGCGACAGGCCCAAATTGAGATCCAGCTCAAGGGGAGGCCCCAAGGCCTAATACTATTACTGAGGCCAAGCTGTGCTCACAAAAAGGGGCCTATCCTGACTACTCTCCGAAAGACCCAACAAGCAGCTGAAAGAGTCAGATGCAGATATTTACACCCAACCAATGAACAGAAGCTGCTGACCCCTGTGGTTGAATTAGGGAAAAGCTGGAAGAAGCTGTGGAGGAGGGCCACTCTGTACGAGGCCCAGCAGTCTTTTAAATGACCTGGATCTCTCAGACATTGGGCCACCAATCTGGCAGTATACACCAGCTAATATGAGGCCCCCAACACATATACAGCAGAGGACTGCTGGGTTTGGACTCAGAGAAGATGCCTCTAACCCTCAAGAGACTGGAGGCCCCAGGGAGTGTGTGTGTGTGGGGAGTTCTGGTGGGGTAGGGGGTTGAAGAGGTAAGGAAGTCCTCCTGGAGATGGGGGTTAGGGGGAGGGGATATGAGACGTGCAGTAGTCAGAAGGTGGACCGGGAGAGGGATAAAATCTGGACTGTAAAAAAAGATTAAATAAAATAAAAAGAAACAAAAAGAAAGGCAGGCAACAGAGTCAGGGACTCTCCCTGGTCCAGTTGTTGGGGAACCTGTCTGAATACCAAGCTGCACATGTCGTACACGTTTATGGGGTATGTGTGTGCAGTATCAGCCTATGAATGCCCTTTGGTTGGTAGTTTAGTCTCTCCGAACCCCCAAAGGTCCAGATCAGTTGATTCTTGGTCTACTTGTGAACTTCTTTTTTTTTATTGGGTATTTATTTTATTTATATTTCCAGTGCTATCCCAAAAGCCCCCCACACGCTCCCCTACCCACCCACTCCCACTTCTTGGCCCTGTCGTTCCCCTGTAATGAGACATATAAAGTTTGCACAACTAATGGGCCTCTCTTTCCACTGATGGCCGACTAGGCCATTTTCTGATTCATATGCAGCTAGAGACACGAGCTCCAGGGGGGTACTGGTTAGTTCATATTGTTGTTCCACCTATAGGATTGCAGATCCCTTTAGCTCCTTGGGTATTTTCTCTAGCTCCTCCATTGGGGGCCCTGTGGTCCATCCAATAGCTGACTGTGAGCATCCACTTCTGTGTTTGCTAGGCCCCCGGCATGGTCCCACAAGAGACAGCTATATCTTGGTCCTTTCAGCAAAATCTTGCTAGTGTATGCAATGGTGTCAGCGTTTGGAAGCTGATTATGGGATGGATCCCTGGATATGGCAATCTCTAGATGGTCCATCCTTTTGTCTCAGCTCCAAACTTTGTCTTTGTAACTCCTTTCATGAGTGTTTTGTTCCCAATTCTAAGAAGGGGCAAAGTGTCCACACTTTGGTCTTCATCCTTCTTGAGTTTCATGCATTTAGCAAATTGTATCTTATATCTTGGGTATCCTAAGTTTCTGGGCTAATATCCACTTATCAGTGAGTACATATTGTGTGAGTTCCTTTGTGATTGGGTTACCTCACTCAGGATGATGCCCTCCAGGTCCATCCATTTGCCTAGGAATTTCATAAATTCATTCTTTTTAATAGCTGAGTAGTACTCCATTGTGTAAATGTACCACATTTTCTGTATCCATTTCTCTGTTGAGAGGCATCTGAGTTCTTTCCAGCTTCTGACTATTATAAATAAGGCTGCTATGAACATAGTGGAGCATGTGTCCTTCTTACCGGTTGAACATCTTCTGGATATTGTGGATCCCTCAGTCCCTCCTACAGATCCTGTACAAGACTCTTGGAGCTCCCTCCGATTGGCGATCAGTCTCAGCTTCCATTTTGGGCAGCTGCAGTCTGGAGCCTCTAAGAGGACAGTTATGCTCATCTCCAGTCCGTAAGTGCAACAGTATCATTAATGGTGTCAGGAGTTGGTTCTTGTCAGTGGGATGGGTCTGAAGGTGGGCCAGTCATTGCTGGCCATTCCCTCAGACTCCATTTCTTTGTTCCTGCACCTCCTGTAGGCAAGACAGTTTTGTGAGTTAGTGTCATCATTTCTTCATTGTGAGTCCTGCCTTGCTACTGGAGGTGGTTACTTCAGAATTCATATCACCCACTGCCAGGAGTGAGTCTCAGCTATGGTCACCTATAGACTCCCTGGAGACTCCCCCAGCCTGCTGCTGATTCCCTATTCACCCTCTGCACCCTCTTTCCTCACATAGGATCCTCCAACATTCCCCTTACCTTGCCTTTCCCACCCTGTTCCCTCCCTCCATCCACCACTGAAGAGTGTTATTTCCCCTTCTGAGTGGGATTCAAGCATCCTTGTAATTTAGCTTCTTTGGGTCTGTGGATTGTACCATAGTTATCCTGCACTTTGTGGCTAAAATCCACTTATAAATGAGTTCATACTATGCATGTCCTTTTGAGTCTCGATTACCTTCCCCAGGATGATAATTTGTAGTTCCATTCGTTTGTTGTCTTTGTTTTTAATAACTAAGTAGTCTTCCATTGTATAAATGAACCACATTTCCTTTACCTGTTCTGTTGATGGACATCTGGATGGTTTCCAGTTTCTGGCTATTACAAATAAAGCTGCTATGAACAGAACGGAGGAGGTGTCCTGTGGTATGGTGAAACATGCTTTGGGTATATACCCAGGAGTTGTATGGCTGTGTCATGAATAGAATTATAACCAGTTTTCTGAGAAACTGGCAAACCAAATTAATTTCCACCGTGATTTTACAAGCTTGCATTCCCACCAGCAGTGGAGGCATGCTCCACTTGCTCCACAGTGTTGCCTGCATGTGCCGTCCCTTGAGTTTTTCATCTTAGCCATCCTGATGGGTGTAAGGTGAAATCATATCGTCATTTTTATTTGCATTTCCCTGATGAGTAAGGATAGTGAACATTTATTTAAGGTTTTTCTCAGCCATTAGAGTGTCTTCACTTGAGAAAACTGTTTTTAGCTCTGTAGTACATTTTTAATTGTATTATTTGTTTTGTTGTTTTCTAACTTGGGTTCTCTATATATTTGTTATTAGCTCTCTTTTGGTTGTATTTTCCCATTTTGTAAGCTTCCACTTTGTCTTATTGATGGTGTTCTTTGCCTTACTTTTCTGTTTCATGAGGTCCCATTTACTAATTGTTGATCTTAGTGCCTGAGATACTGATGTTCTGCTTCGGAAGTAGTTTCCTGTACCAATGAGTTCAAGAACTCAGCATGTGGGCACCGAGGGTTATTGATGCCTGAAGTGAGGAAGGATTAAATATGCCAAACACCTAAAATACTTAATTGTTTATTCTTAATACAAGTAGTCATTGCATGGCTCTTTGAATTTTATATGCACCTGAACTTCATACCTATGTTAGATTGGTTTAAAAATAACTTACACTTGGTAATATCTACCTTGTACACATTGCAGGTAGATAGATCTATTTGCCTGTAGTGCCACTAATTCAATCAGGACATCATGCATGCATTACTCTTACCACCCAGTTTCTAGGAGAGAATTGTATTGTTATGAAAAATACAAAGTTGCATGACAATAGCATTGCATGTGTCTTTTCTCACATATTTGGCAATTATTGAAACTTGTCTTTTTTGTTATTTTTATTAATTGGTTATTTATTTACATTTCAAATGTCCCCCTTCTTGGTCTCCCTTCCTTAAACTCCCATCCCATCCCCTGTCCCCTTTGCCTCTAAGAGGGTGCTCTCCCCTGTCCTCCCCCCACCCCCCACTCACTCCCACCTCACCCTTCTAGCATCTGCCTTCTCTAGGGTATCAAGCCTCCACAAGCCTTCCTTCCCACTGATGTCAGATTAGTCAGAACTCTGCCTCATATATAGCAGGAACCATGGACCAGCCCATGTATACTCTTTGGTCTTGGATGGAATATTGTCAGAACAGATGATAAAATTTCATTTAAAGTATGCCTTTAAATTTTATACTTATATTTTTTATACTGTAGTTTTAATGTAGATCAATACTAGTATGATTTCTTATGAGAAATCTTTACTGTTATTTTATTCTCCTCTTCAATATTTATCTCTCTCTTTCCTCTCTAACTTAATTGAGCTCCCTGTTTCTCTCATTTCTTTGGTCAGCTCACATACAGCCTGCTAGTCTTACCGTGTTTTGCCCTCTCCAACCCGAACTTGAAGTAGCCCCTTTTTATGTCCCTAAAAACTTGTCTTTTCAATGTTAAATACAGCGTGTCATTGAAACACTGAATCAGTTATGATACTTTTGGATGAAGTAAAATGTTTTTAAAATTCTCCAGATATTTTAAAATTGTTCATAGTCAAGTATTAGAAACTATATACTCAATTTGTAGCAAATGTCTTAGAAATGTTTTTTAAAGATTTATTTATTATTACATCTAAGTACACTGTAGCTGTCTTCAGATGCAGCAGAAGAGGACATCAGATCTCATTACGGATGGTTGTGAGCCACCATGTGGTTGCTGAGATTTGAACTCAGGACCTTCAGAAGAGCAGTCGGTGCTCTTAACCACTGAGCCGTCTCTCCAGCCCTGTCTTAGAAATTTTATTCTCAATATTTTTTTCTTTGTTCAAATACATTCAAAAACTGTTTGCCTGGCTCCCTATTCTTGGTGTGTGGTAGTGTTTGGGAGTTGTGGTCTGGGATGGGAGTTGTAGAATGTGCAAGTGTGTTCGCTTGTGTGTCTGTGTTTATTTGCTTGTGTTTAGAACTTGTTTTGCAATTACTATCTTAATCTTATATATGATGCTTTACCACTGTGTCTGTTCTGTCTCAAGATCCTAGTATATGGCTGTGTTGTGTAAGCACTTGATAGTAATAGGCAGTGGTATAATCAGATGATCACAGGCGGATGTTCAGCTGGGACTCCCGAAATCAGACCCTCTCTGTATTTAGAATCACTGTGTGCATTCATTATAAATTGAGCCTGGAATGATTGGGAAATGATCATCTTAAGAACATATTACTTAAAGGTCTAATTCATAGCATGAGTAATTTTGCGCCTTAGTTTTGTAGTTTGGCCCTAAGAGAACCTGCTGTGTTTTCTGAAGGTTCACAGTTACCCAGATGTGAAAACAGAATGACGATAGATCTCCTAAAATAAAGGGAATAAGTAAAAAAAGAAAAATTGGCATATATATTACTAATAAGCATGACAAGACCAGGAAGCCAAGTAATAAGGAACAGAAATCATTTATAAAAGTCATATATCTGTGTTAAAATTCAAATGTTATCTTTAACATTCACACTAACTTCTCTGAATGTGATCTAATCACACATAAAATGGGAATGTAGAAATGGACATATTTTTACCTTACAATTGGTGGGTCTTTAACAGTTATGGATATCATAAGAAATTTAAATACTTGATCCAATTTTCCTTTTGTTAATGGAATTTGTATCTCAAAAATTTCAAAAGTAAAATTAGAGAATCCAGAAGTTGCTTGATATATTCTGATCTGACTGCTAATGTTCAGAACAATTAAAAAAAAAAAGTTCGTAAGTTTAATCAGATGTCCTGCTCACAGGCTGAGAAGGTAAAGTCACTTGCCACCAAGCCTGGTGATTTGAGTTCAACCTTGGAGCTCACTTGGTGGAAGAAAAGAAGGGAGTCCTCCAAATTGTCCTCTGACTTCTGTATGCTAATTGTGGACTCTTGCACGCTTGATGATTTCCGTAAATGGCATCAGGAGTAGTGCTTTTACAGACAGGATACATGAGGTTCAGAAGCCTAGTCATACCTGGGTTAAGAATACTTACAAGGGAATGTGAAAGGATGTACCTGAAGCAAGGGCAGCAGAGGATGCAAGGGTTCATTCACTCAGAAACAGAAGACAAGAAATCTCTTAGGCGAAGCATTGTTAAAACACATGTGAAAGCAGGGTCCCCTGTGAAGGAGTTAGAGAAGGTACCCAAGGAGCTGAAGGAGCCCCACAGGAGGAACAACAATATGAACTCACAAGTACCCCCAGAGCTCCCTGGGACTAAACCACCAATCAAAACACATGGAGGGACTCATGGCTCTAGCTGCATATGTAGCAGAGGATGGCCTAGTCGGTTGTTAATGGGTCCTTGATCCTGTGAAGGTTCTATGCTCCAGTGTAGGGGAATGCCAGGGCCAGGAAGCAGGAGTTGGTGGGTGGGTGAGCTGGGAGAGTAGGGAGGGGATAGGGGGTTTTTGGAGGGGAAACCAGGAAAGGGGATAACATTGGAAATGTTAATAAAGAAAATGTCTAATTAAAAACATATGTAAAAGATTTACCTTGGAAAATAATTGTGAAAGATACCACTGCCCAGAACTTACTGGTGTATTGTCACATTGGTGTCTTCTACTTAGCATATGTCAACTGGCCAGAGTTATACAGAAGCAGCTGATCAGCATAAACCACATAGATTTGCTATTCAAGTAAACATGATGACCTGATTTGAATGAGAGAGCTGTCATTCTATGTACCAATTGGAAAAGGAGCACAACAGGGCACAATGCAGGGACTTTGACTCAGGTGCTGTCAATCATAGGTGGAGGAAAAGGGAGAATGAAAACCTGTCTGTACCACAGTCTGCCTGGGTTACAGGCAGTCATAGCAGGAAGAAGCTGGTAACAGAAAATAGATCTATCTGGCTATACACAGACACCACAGAGAGTGGATATTCTAATAGCTCCATTCTAGGAGTTGTGGACCAGGATGGTGGTGGCCATGATTATTTGCATTCTCATGGCAGTCTGGTAATGGTAAATGACCTGAATCATCACAAAACAACAGAAACCAGAGACTTGCCCTTGTATGTGCAAGACTTGTATGTGCAGACTTGTATGTGCAAGATAAAAGTTGAGTTGAATTACTGCCTCTGCATGACTCAGAGTCTATTTTCTGAGTATAACCAGGCGTAGCTGCTTTCTGTTAGCAGAGACTGGGGGAATGGCCAACAAATAACTGGCCCAACTTGAGACCCATCATGGGCAAGCACCAATCCCTGACAGTATTAATGATACTCTGTTACTCTTGTAGACAGGAACATATTGTTCTCTGAGAGGCTCTGCCCAGCAGCTGACTCAGATACATACACCCACAACCAAAGAGTGGATGGAGCTTGGAGACCCTTATGGAAATATAGGAGGAAGGATTGCAGGCCCCAAAGGGGATAGGAACTCCATAGGAAGATAAGGAGAGTCAACTAGCCTGGACCCTTTTGGGGGTTCTCAGAGTCTGAACAACCAACCAAAGAACATACACGGGCTGGACCTAGGCTTCCCTGCACATATGTAGCAGCTCGTCCTGAACAATTGGAAAGGGGGCCCTCCCCAAAACTGTCACCTGTATGTGGGTTATGTTCTTGATGGGCTGCCTTGTTTGGCCTCAATGGAACAGGATGTACCTACACAGAGATTTGAAGTGCCAGGGTGGGGAGATACCCAGGGGGCCCCCACCTACTCAGAGGAGAAGGGGATCGAGAGATGGAGGTAAGGATTGTGGGATGGGGAGATGAGGATGTGACTTGAATAAGTAAAATAAATAAATAAATAAATAAATAAATAAATAAAAAATAAAAGCTGAAAAGAAAACAAACAAAAAACCCAGTTTATTTCTCTCCATGAGCTGTGGAATTCATATCTCAAAGACTTACAAAAAAACTAATAAGAATTTATATTGAGCTACAAAAGACCACAAATAGCCAAGACAATCATAGTTGTAAAAATATTGCATGAATATTACAATACCCAATCTCAAATTTTACATAAGATGTAATGATAAAGACCGCCTGGTACTGTACTAACAAAATCGACAGATGAACCAAGAGAATAGGAAAGAGGATCCCAAAGCCGAACAAGAAAATCACGATCCCTTAAATTGCTACAAAGAAGACAAAGACATGCATTGGAAGAAAGACTAATGGTTCTGTCCATGCAGAAGGATGAAACTAGATAATACCTTTCACTTTATACAAAATAAACTTTAATTGTAAAACTTATCAGAGGTGTTGAAGACTACCTTCATTATATCTGAGTTGAGATCATGAAGTCATGGGAAGACACAGATATTACACAATCCATCCAGGGTAGTGACACTTAGCATGACATATATCTTTGTGGAACACACCACTGAGGAAGAGCTGATGAGAAGTGTTATGAAGTTTGTTTGAGTGTCTGCAGCAATGCTAGTCCTAATAAACACTGTTTTCTGGGTGAAAGCCTTAATGTCCTGTCTCTGTAATAGGATCTCTCCGAATTTTGGAAGCTTTATATCTGAGATTCAGAAGTAGTAGTTTCACCTTCCTTTTTGCAAGATTGTCAAACCTCAGACCCTAGAATGCCAGGAGTGGTAACCTCACAGAAGACCTGTTAGTCTACAGGGGACTTGTCCTACCAGCATGCCAGGACAATGACTTCAGGAGTACAAAGGAACCTGGTAAGGCCTAGTAATCAGTCAAGGGGCTGCTAGTCTTCAGAACGATAAAAAGCCTAGGTTCATTTTGGCAAGCATGTATTTAAGAAGCAAAAGGACTGGACCCATCTCCTCCCAGAGTTCTTTAATTAAATTCACAGGAAATAACACCATCACTTGAAGTCACTTTGAAGCAGATTGGAGATGATGCGTGAATGAGTATTATCCAACACTCAATGTGAGGGTTCTAAACCAACTAAGAGCTAAAGCCAGAAAGGGGTCCCCTTTAGTGAAATGCTGGGGATCCTTCTACAGCTCATGCTGGTTCACTTGGGAAGGCTCTAATATCAGGTTATGTGGTCCCACCAATGCCAAAAAGTTTCTGAAATGTCTCTATAAGGAAAACCCCTGCACATGGGTGGAATTATTTCTCATTTCTTCCCTTTCCCCTTCATATGGGTGATTGTTGTATTTTAGGGACAGGAAGTAGGTGACAAACAGTAAACTTATGCAGACTTATACCTGATTGAAGAGCTGGGAATAAGCAATCATTGAATGCCCAGCCCTAAGCAGAACATGGATATCATCCCTGCAGTGTTAAGAAAATGCCATGGAAGAGGGTTGGAAAGTGTCCAAGAGCCAGGTGATGGGATGAAATGCTGTGGCACACAGATTTCCTGAAATTACATGGCTATTACACTTGTAAATGCACCCCCCCACCACCCCTTAGGAGGATAAGGTATCAATTAACAACTGTCTATACCAAAAATTCCTTAACATTCAGTGATTAAGCAGAGAAGGAATGCCAAGTTCTGCTGGAGTGATGGTTTCCCATTCTCACAAATAAACTCCATCAGCACTCACATGAGCAACCCTATTTAACCCAGTTCATCAAGCACACAAAACATAGACCTAAAAACAGGCTACTTGTTGAGAGGAACTGGAGGGTTAGCATGTATTGGAAGGTTGATGACAGACACTAGGTGTTCAATAACCAAAAAAACCACCTTACACTCATGAAGGAATAATAAAGTCATAATTGTATAGAATTGATTTTTTATTAAAGTAGATAAAAGAGTGCAGAAATGCCTTCAGTAGATATTAAGACAGGAATTCTGATAAGGATTAACAACCAGTATGCTATATCTGTGGTTCTTAAGACAGTGGTATTAAAAAAAAAAAAGACAGTGGTATTCATGGCTAGAAATTCATTCTTCTAATATATGGACTCCCGGGCTTAGCCTAAAAATTTTCAATTTAATTTCTTTACATCCCTGTTATATATACTTACAGACAGATGTAAGCCTTTCCGTTCCAGATTTACTACTGATGTTTTTCCATTTCTACTGCTATGTCCACAGTTGTTTTTTTTTTTTCAGTAGAAGAAATATTCTATATAAAAGTACAAAGCAAATAAAATGTCCCTAGTTTAAAATAATTTTGAATGTATTTATTCTCCTAACATCACAGTATCAGCACACCATCTCCTCTCAGTACCACTTCACACAGATCTTCCACCCATTCATTCCTCCCTCCTTTTCTCCTCTGAGAAGGGAGAGTCACCCACTGGGTATCAACCCCCAGCCATACCCACACACTCAGACCTCAACCCATAAAATCACCGCAGGATTAGATACATCCAATCCCACTGAGGCCAGATGATATGGTCTAGGTAGGGGAACTGGATCTATAGGCTGGCAGGAAGCAGATTCAGGGTCAGCTTCAACTCCAGTTGTTTGGGTACCTATATAAAGACCAAGTTGCACATCTGCTACATGTGTGCAGGGGCCTAAATCCAGCAGGTGATCACTGTTTGGTGATGTAGTCTCTGGAAACCCCCGTGGGTCCAGGTATCTTGTCTCTCTTGGTCTTCTTGTGGAATCCCTGTTCCCTTCTGGTCCTTCAGTCCTTCCCCCAGCTCTTCAATAAGACTCCCCAAGCTCCATCTAATGTTTGCCTGTGGGTCTCTGCATATTTTTCCATTGGCTGCTGGGTGTAGCCTCTTAGAAGACAGTTATGCTAGGCTCCTCTCTATAAACACAACAGCTTATTACTTATGAAACCTAGGGAATACAAATAAAGGGAGATTAGCCAATCGGCTTACAGTCTGTGGTCAAGCTAGTCTAATAATGGCTCTCTCTGAAGAAAAAGTCTAAGAGTTCAGTAGGTGTTTGGTCCACAAGTCCACATTTCAGCGTACATCTGAATCCTGAAGAGATAGGCTCTAATACCCATGAAGTGAGAGTGGGGGCAAGCCAACAAAGAGCAAAAACTTCTTTCTTCCATGTTCTTTATCTAGGCTGTCACAAGAAAATTCGGCTTAAACTTAGGGAGGGTCTTCTAACCTCAAGCAATCAAATAAACTAAGAATTCCCCAATGACTTGGGTTTTTAGTCAATTTGAGAGGTACTGAAGTTGAAAACCAAGATTAGCCATCACAGAAATACTTAAGATTCCCCAAACAGGCTAATGCCATGCTTTTTCTTCCAGGAAAAACAGAAGCCATCCTAGACTTTGCCCTCGTGACCATGACAACTAGAGCAGAACAAAACAGTAGTAGCTAGGTCAGTTGCAGTGAACTATTGATATTCCCTATGGAAGGTTAATAGCTTTTCACTTGGGATTCTACATAATACCCCCTCACATAGCTGAGAGTGATCTAGGGAGATGATACACTATATAAAAAGTAGAATGCTAATGTAAAAGCACTCGAAGATGTAGCTTTCAAGAGGTTACCATTCATGATGGGGTGTGGATTTGCAGTTATATTGCTCTTTGGGGAATACCATGATTCTATAAGAAACCTCATCCCTGTCTATAAACAACACGCCCAATTAACTCACCAAAAATTAAATTAGATAACATAATTATCTTTAACATAGTCTCTAAAAGTAAAACTATTTTTGCCATGACATTTTACAAGTCAAACTGGCTTGTATTCATGAACACTAACTTCCAAACTTTGAGCATCATTAAGACCACAAGGAATACATCAGGGACAATAGTTCTTGAACCCCCTCCGTTGCAATGGAGACATGTTTTGGGAGACTATCCTTTCGCTCCATAGTTGCTTTAAGCACTAAGAGCAGTTTCTCTCAATGTTTGACTGTAAACATGTGTCCTCAGCCTGGGAAATGGAAAGCTGGCTGTCAGGAAACTTCCTACTTTTCAGTGGTAAGAGTATAAAATATATTTTTAAATATAATTTTACTTTTTTTATTAGGTATTTTCCTCATTTACATTTCCAATGCTATCCCAAAAGTCCCCCATACCCACCCCCACACTCCCCTACCCACCCACTCTGCCTTTTTGGCCCTGGCGTTCCCCTGTACTGGGGCATATAAAGTTTGCAAGTCCAATGGGCCTCTCTTTCCAGTGATGGCCTACTAGGACATCTTTTGATACATATGCAGCTAGAGTCAAGAGCTCCGGGGTACTGGTTAGTTCATAATGTTGTTGCACCTACAGGGTTGCCGATCTCTTTAGCTCCTTGGATACTTTCTCTAGCTCCTCCATTGGGGGCCCTGTGATCCATCCAATAGCTGACTGTGAGCATCCACTCACAGTCAGCTAGTGTTTGCTAGGCCCTGGCCTAGTCTCAAAAGAGACAGCTATATCAGGGTCCTTTCAGCAAAGTCTTGCTAGTGTATGCAATGGTGTCATCGTTTTTAGGCTGATTATGGGATGGATCCCTGGATATGGCAGTCTCTAGATGGTCCATCCTCTTGTCTCAGCTCCCTATTTGATATTCTTAAAGGGAGTACTGGTCTTATCTTCCCTTGAACTTTAACATTGGATGGATTATTGATTTCACAAAGAGTAGAAAGAGCTATTAAAAACAATTTGTTACTTATATAGATTATTCTTTGCCTTTATATTTGCTGATTTTTATAATGACTCATACACCTACAGAATTATTGTGGCAAAAAGCTCCTCTTACTTGGATATTATGACGCAGTGGCTCATATGATAAAACTTCGAAGAAAACAGACACTGGTTTATTTTGGCAAAGAACCAGACATCATTATTCAGCCTGTTAATGTGGACCAAAATATTTGGCTAAAGCAGCATAGTACAGATTTGTTGCTTGCTCAAATAGGATTTAAAGGCATTATAGACAATCATTACCCTCTATATAGGTTGATAAAAAATTTAAATGTACATAAGGTTTTATTTTCTAGTATGACATCTTTACAGCCTCTACATAATGTTCTTTTAATTTTTACTGAAGGCTCCTCTAAAGTACGTGCAGGATATATCATAACTAATCAAGAAGTAGTCATAGAGACTCCTGGGCTCTCTGCTCAGCTTAACAGCAGTACTATATGTTTTTCAGTCTCTAAATGGTGGCCTGACCTTCATTTTGATCTCTGTCAGTTCATAGCAGGCCTAGTTTCTTAGGACATACCTAACCAATTACCCCATAGGGGTCTACCTGATTGTGAGGGAAAAGAGTCCTGCTCCCCAAAGTCTTGCCCAAATGGAGGTTTAGATGGAAAATTGAGATGTGGACATTTGGTGCTTAGAGTCATTCTATGCACTTATCTTTTTTATGTATGTCCCCCCAGGATGGCAGGACTAGATCCCAGGCTCATAATTGTGGAGGTTCAGAGGAAGGAAGAGAGGAAGGAAGGAAGAAAAAGAAACAAACAAAGAAAGAGGAAGGAAGAAAGAAGGAAGGAAGAAGAGAGAATGGAAGTAAAAGATGGCAACAGGTAATGATGGAGGAAATACAGAAAAGATGAAAAGAGGAAGGAAACAAAGGATAAATGTTATAATGTGTAAAAGTTACTAGTGAATATTGATGATGTGCTTGCTTTAACTTTAGTTCCTTTTTTTTTTTTTCCTTTTAATTCAGCCAGGGACCTAATCCCATGTAGGGCAACACCCAAGATTGTGGTGTGCCTTCCCTTAACTCTCTAGAACTCCCCTCAGTTAACTGTTTGGACATTCCCTTAGTCTCTGCTCCACCTCCTTTGCCTGCATTTCTTGTAGACGGGATTTTAGGGTTGAACCTTTTGAGGGAGGGTTGGTGTCTCTATTGCTCCACTGGGGTTCCTGCCTGGCTACAGGAGACGGCCTCTCCAGGTTCCATACCCCAATTTTGTGACTCACAGCTAGGGTAAACTCCACTGATTCTTGGGTACCTCCTTTATCCCAGTGGTTTTTTTTTCTGTTTTTTTTTTTTTTTGTTTTTTTTTTTTTTTTGTTTTTTTCTTTTCCTGGAGATTTCCCCTTCCTTCTGTCCCATAAGTTGTATATTTCCATTCATATTCGTGGCCATCTAGCCATCTCTCCTGTTCTCTCCACACCTGATGTTGAAGCCGCCATTCCATCCCATCTCCCTCCCTCCATCTGCTGCTTATGACTATTTTGGTTGAGCCAGGATAACCTCTTTTATAAGCTGCTTTAGACATAGTGTTTCACTACAGAAACATAAAAAGCGCTTTTGTAAATATATATATTGCAAGACATATAGCAACCTTCAATACCTACTCAAAATCTTTCAAAATAAAAAGCGTTATACCTGGATGAGCTATTTCATATAATTGTCGAGGAATATGATTATAAGTGCAAACAAAATAAAAGAAAGAGGCACATCACATCATAATGCTTGAATGGGTTGTTGGCACTTGTCACATTTTTTTTGTCTAAGCTTGTGAAACTGAATGTTAGTGTGACAGCTATACATATCGCAAATCCGTTATAGTCATAGAGTTTCTCTCCAGGAGAAATACTTTCATGATGATGAAGATGGCAGAAATGTTCAAATGTTTGACCATATTAAATATATTCAAGTTTTGCCAATGAGGAGCTGCCCTCACATTCGCCATTACAAGATGGCGCCGACATCCTGTGTTCTAAGTAGTAAACAAATAATCTGCGCATGTGCCAGGGTAGTTTTCCACTCCATGTGCTCTGCCTTCCCCGTAACGACAACTCGGTCGATGGGCTGCAGCTAATCAGGGAGCGACACATTCGAGGCGGAGGACAATCCTCCATAAAAGGGACAGGGTTTTGCCATTCGCTCCTCTTCTCCTCTTGCTCCTGAAGAAGTAAGCAATAAAGCTTTTGCCGCAGAAGATTCCGGTTGTCCTGAGCGTGTTCTTGCCGGTGGGGACAAAAGCTTGGGATATGCCCCAGTATGAATTATTTCATGATGACTAAGGCTTGTAAAATGTGAAAAGGCTTGATCTGATGTAGTGTACATTCATAGTTTCCCTCCAGTATGGATTTCTTACATAAAGATGAAGACGATAGAAATGTACAAAGGCTTCACCATATTAAATATATTCACAGAGTTTCTCTACAATAATGTTTCTTTAGTGCTCTGAAGATGTCTGACATGCCAAGGCTAGATCACATTGATTACAGTCATAGGGTTTCTCTCCTGTATGTGTTGTGTTCTTTTATGATATTGCAGACCACTTTGACACCCAAAGGCTTTACCACACTGCTTACATTCGTAGGGCTTCTCTCCAGTATGTGTTCTTTTATGCACTTGGAGATTACTGTGATTTGCAAAGGCTTTGCCACATTGCTTGCATCCATAGGCTTTCTGTCCAGTATGTATTCTTTTATGTTTTAGGAGAAGAGTGTTTCGAGCAAAGGCTTTATCACATTGGTCACATTCAAAGGGTTTCTCTCCAGTATGTGTCCTTTTATGTATTTGAAGATAACTGTGAAGTACAAAGGCTTTACCACATTCACTACATTCATATGGCTTCTCACCAGTGTGTGATCGTTTATGATTCAGGAGACTAGCTTGACATGCAAATGCCTTATCACACTGATTACATTCATAGGGTTTCTCTCCAGTATGTGTTCGTTTATGCTTTTGCAGACCACTTTGATACCCAAAGGCTTTACCACACTGCTTACATTCATAGGGTTTCTCTCCAGTATGTGTTCGTTTATGCTTTTGCAGACCACTTTGAAACCCAAAGGCTTTACCACACTGCTTACATTCATAGGGTTTCTCTCCAGTATGAGTTCTTTTATGTGTTAGGAGATGACTGTTTTGTGCAAATGCCTTATCACACTGGTCACATCCAAAGGGTTTCTCTCCAGTATGAGTTCTTTTATGTGTTAGGAGATGACTGTTTTGTGCAAATGCCTTATCACACTGGTCACATCCAAAGGGTTTCTCTCCAGTATGTGTTCTTTTATGTGTTAGGAGATGACTGTTTTGTGCAAATGCCTTATCACACTGGTCACATCCAAAGGGTTTCTCTCCAGTATGTGTTCTTTTATGTATCTGAAGATAACTTTGAAGTACAAAGGCTTTGCCACATTCATTACAGACATAGAGTTTCTCTCCAGAATGTGTTCTTTTATGATACAGGAGACTAGTTTGACATGCAAAGGCTTTATCACATTGATTACATTCATAGGGTTTCTCTCCAGTATGAATTCTTTGATGCCCTCGAAGATGACAGAGAAGAGCAAAGGCCTTATCACACTGGTTACATTCATAGGATTTCTCTCCATGATGTGTTCTTTTATGCTGTTGGAGACCACTCTGACATACAAAGGATTTACCACATTGCTCACATTCATAGGGTTTCTCTCCAGTATGAATTTGTTGATGCCCTTGAGGATGGCTCTGATATGCAATGACTTTACCACATTGAGTAAATTCAGAGGGCTTCTCTTCAATATGACTTTTTTCAAGCCTGCAAAGATAATTGGTACATGTGAAAGCTTTCTCACATTCATTACACTGATGAGTCTTTTTATCTGTATGAATTAATTTTAAATTTTGGTCAAATTATAAAGAGCAATCTGATATTAAGGTATTATAAGTATTTTACATTCATGGTGTTCACCTTCATGATGGGCTGTTATGCATCTTTGAAGATGCATGTCATGTAAGAGCATTGATTAAATGGCTCACATTTACAGCATCGTTTTTGTGCAAGAGGCTTGTTAAATATTTGAAGAGAATGGAAGAACCCAGAACTTTATCTCACTTATTGTATTCATTAATTTTGCTATACTGTGAGTCATAATACATTTGCAAAGTGATCCTAGGCAAACAGAAATATTTCCACATTTAGTACTCATAGCAGATATTCTGCAGTGTGAGTTTGTACATGGCCCCAATAAAGTTGGAAATTGAATTATTTGTAAACTTGTAGCACATTCAAACAGGCTACTCCAAGTGGGGACTACTATGTATCTTCTAATTACTGTTCTGGTTGAGAGAGAGGTTCGTTGCTACTTTCAAAATTCATATATTAATATGGCTGGTATCCATTGTGACATATGATATTAATATGAAAAGAAGAACAGCAAGTGAAGAGGTTCCACATTGCATTCAAACAATTTGCCCTTTTATCCTTAAACACATGTGGTATAGAGATTAAGGTTTTTACACATCCTTGACTGTCATAAACTGTCCCTATCACTAAACTTAGCTACATTATTACAATTATGTGAGTGATTTCAGCTTTACTGTGGACTATTTTCCTCTTAGAAGGTTTTGGACATAGGCTCATTACCTAATGAATGTGTGTACCCTTTACAATATCTGAGTGGTAGTCGGTTGAACAGATTGGCAGTTCTACAGCATAAGCTCTACTGGGCTGTGGTCCTAATGGTGAGATCTGTTAAGGCATTGTTTCTTTGTCTTTGCACATAGAGGAATGCTGCGCAGCACAAATTAGATACCAGGCATTGGTGTACATGGTTTTGTGAGAATTTAGTGATCATCCATAACTTAAAGCAGTGCTTTTTTCCCCCCACCCTGTTACTTTTCTTTAAAATTTGCAGGACACCTTAAAATTTATTCAGAGACATTCTTATCAGTTTCCACATGCAGATTACCTTCCATGTCTTCTAGAACTTTGAAAATGTTCTTCAGGATTATGGTCTTCCCAACTGTAGCCTAAATATAATGCCAGAGAATGTATGTCATATTATTGGAAATTAGGCAAAATGTAAATTACTATCTTCAGTGAACCTTAGAACCATGCTTGATTTATTCACTTTGGTCTTCCTCATTCTCAACAAAGATTACAAAAAGAAACACCAATTAAAAAAAACAAAAACACTTCTCCCTATATTTTACAAAGTGAAAAGAAATTCACTGTCTTACCTATAGCAGCAAGATTCCTGTAGGTCTCCAGCATCACATCTCTGTAGAGATTCTTTTGAGAAGGATCCAGCAAAGCCCACTCTTCCTGAGTGAAGTTCACATGCACATCATCATAGGTCACAACACCCTGAAATATTCCAAACATGTGTACATGAGAAAGCATAATAAGGACAACACTGTAAATGTATACTTCATTGAGAATATATTCATATAATTCTGGTGCTTCCTCCAACTATTTCCTGAAACAAATGCTCTTAGGTAATTCCAAATTAATTTTATAAGGAAACTCAGTAACAAACGAAGTTCATCTGTGTCATCTTTGCACCCCTTGGATAGGATAAAGAGTTCCAAGAGAAATGGCAGCTAACAGCCAATAAAGACATACAAGAAAACAGATCAACAGTACTGACCACACATCAGATAAATTGTATGATCGATTGCTAACTACAAAAATGATGAGGATGCTGGTGTATTCTCTCATGCTACCCCAACACTCAGGAGGTAGACACAAGTGTATCTCATTGACGTGGATTCCAGCCCAGGCTAAGCAATGAGTTTTAGGACAGCATGAGGTACATATTAAGACACCGATTGCCCTGCAAACAAATCTATCAATCAATCAAACAAAGAGAAAAGTAGAAAGACCTCAGAGTTCTTTACTGGAGTTCATACAAATAATTGTACATTCATTCCACTGTGTATTCACATTCCAGAAAACTGAAGGGTGCCAGTTTAAACAATAATATTAATAAAATCTTACTAAAAGGGAATGCATGTTTAAACAGTTATAAATGGACAGATAAAAATATCAGCAGTATAAATGTTGACCATGAATTAGTAACATAGGCAAGGAGAGGTGCTCACTAGATGTATTGCCAGTTTTGCAAAAAATTGAGGTTAATTGCCAGTATTACATGGAAGCCCATAACTACCCATTGTACCACGTTCAGGAGTTCTGAGGCCACATTCTGAGGCCACATTCTGAATACTTTGAGAATGAGGCCATAACATATGATGTACATATTCATGCATACATGGAAAATACTCATATTTATTTAAAAAATTGAAAACAAACAAAACAGCTAGTAATAATGCCAACACTTGCTATCGAATGGAATACCCAGGTAGATTTAATGTCATAAATACAAGACATCCTGATACATTTAATATATTGTCTGCCAAATTTCAAAATTCCAGATGTGGATGAAGGTCATAACTACAGCATATGCTTTCATGTACAAAAACTTACATTCTAGGCTCATAAGCTAATAATACAGAGACAAACCTAGCCAGTCATTTTGGCCCACATCTGTTCCCATCACGAAGGAGTCAGAGTTATATGGATTATCAAATTCATAATTCCTACTTTCAGGACAACCAGGGCTACACAGAGATACTTTGTCTTCGATATGAAAAACAGACAAAAAATACATAGTAAAAAATACAAAAAATAACATTCTAGCAAAGTAGCATAGCATTGAATAACAATTACGTCTACAGTATCTTTGTGACTTATGGATAGAGTCTTTAATGGTCAGGACATGATGGCAGAAGAAGGAAGCTGACTGATGAGTTTCAACAACAACAGAGTGGACACAAAGAAAAGGAAAAGGTATGAGTGAGTGTATAGATACTCAAATAATATCCCCATTTTGTAATTGAAAGGCTCCTCTACAAATCCTTCCCTAAGGTCCTCAAAAAAGCCACAGAGGAGAGACAAGTGTTCAGAGTTATCACACTATGTAGGAGCTTTTATGAGTCAATCAACTACACTATAATTCTGGTCACTATAGGCTCATCGTCATCATTTCATGAAAACATGTGCCTTCCAGTTGGTGCCAGCGCCAGGCAACCGTGGGCCTGAACTCAGCGAACAGTACCATGGTCCCCAGAGGACTCTCCAGCCCTCAGCCACCCTAGCACACCCAGGATCTTAGGATCACTGGTGAGTAGAACACAACATCTGTTCCAACATTACCATGCCTGGGACCAGTTGGAACACAGATGCAAGAACCCCACCTGAGCAGTGGCTCAGTGTGGGGAGCCGCAAATGCCATTACAAGATGGCGCTGGTTTCAATAAGCCAACGCCCATGAATATGGGTAAACATCCAATGTGCGCATGTGCATAAGAGTTTTTTGCAGAGTCACTGCCTGGCCCGACGCATATTAATGAGGTACTTGTAGCATAATCAATCAGGTATGGACACATCACTCCTAGGCCTATATAAGCAGCACCAATTCTGGGCCTGGGGTCTCTTCACCTCTGCAATCAAGCTCTCCCAATAAACGTGTGCAGAAGGATCCTGTTTCAGTGTCGTTTTTTTTGCTGGCGAATCAGGCACGGGCAAGAGCTCAGGTTCCTTCAGGTCAGCACTGGTCTACCTTGGTTTCAAATTCAGTGGGCAGACCCATGGTCCCCAAAGGAGACACCACTTCCAGGCAATCTAACACAACCAGGATCTTAGGATCCCAGGAGCTTGGTCACACCAGGATCTAAGGGTCTCAGAGGAAGCTTGACTGCCAAGAACTCTGACACACCTAGAATCTCAGCATCACAAGATCCCAGAATCCCAGGATCACAAAGAAAACTGAACTCTTAGAAGTTCTGACTCATCTGGGATTTCAGGAAGGACAGGCTCCAATCAGATATATCGAGGGCAGGGAGCACTTGAGATAATCAGATGGCTGGAGGCAAGCATAAGAACAGAAACACCAGATACCAAGGTTACTTGGCATTATCAGAATCCAACTCTCCCACCATAGCAAGTCCTGGATATACCATCACACAAGAAAAGCAAGATATGAATCTAAAGTCACTTCCCATGATGATGATGGAGGACTATAAGGACAATAACTTCCTTAAAGAAATACAGGAGAACATATCCAAAAAGGTGAAAGAATTGAACAAAACCATCCAGGATCAAAAAATGGAAGTAGAAACAATAAAAAAAAAATCACTAAGGGAGAAAACTCTGGAAAAAGAAAACCTAAAAATGAAGTCAGGAGCCATAGATGCAAACATAACAAACAGAATACAAGAGATAGAAGAGAGAATCTCAGGTGCAGAAGCTACCATAGAAAACATTGACACAACAATCAAAGAAAATGAAAAATGCAAAAAGCTCCTAACCCAAAACATCCAGGAAATCCAGGACACAATGAGAAGACCAAATAGGTTAGATAAATAGGTTAGAGAAGAAAGATTTACAACTTAAACGACCAGTAAATATCTTCAACAAAATCATGGAAGAAAACTTCGCCAACCTAAAGAAAGAGATGCCCATGAAGATACAAGAAGCCTACAGAATACCAAATAGATTGGACCAGAAAAGAAATTCATCCTGTCACATAATAATCAAAACACCAAATGCACTAAACAAAGAAAGAATAGTAAAAGCAGTAAGGGAAAAAGGTCAAGTAACATATAAAGGCAGACCTATCAGAATTACACCTGACTTCTTGCCAGAGACTATGAAAGCCAGAAGATCCTGGGCAGATTTCATATAGACTCTAAGACAGCACAGGCTACTATACCCAGCAAAACTCTCCATTACCATAGATGGAGAAGCCAAGGTATCCAATAACAAAAACAAATTTACACAACATCTTTCCACAAATCCACCCATTCAAAGGACAATAAAGGGAAAACTCCAACACAAGAAGAGAAACTATGCTCTAGAAAAAGCAAGAAAATAATCTTTCAACAAACCTAAAAGAAGATAACCACATTGTATTGGCTGATTTTGTGTGTCAACTTGACACAGGCTGGCGTTATCACAAAGAAAGGAGCTTCAGTTGGGGAAGTGGCTCCATGAGATCCAGCTTTGGGGCATTTTCTCAATTAGTGATCAAGGGGAAAGGCCCCTTGTGGATGGGACCATCTCTGGGCTGGTAGTCTTGGGTTGTATAAGAGAACAGGCTGAGCAAGCCAGGGAAGCAAGTCAGTAAAGAACATCCTTCTATGGCCTCTGCATCAGCTCCTGCTTCCTGACCTGCTTGAGTTCCAGTCCTGACTTCCTTTGGTGATGAACAGCAGTATGGAAGTGTAAGCTGAATAAACCCTTTCCTCCCCAACTTGCTTCCTGGTAATGATGTTTGTGCAGGAATAGAAACCCTGACTAAGACACACATGAATAAAATTTCAACTCTAATGACAAAAATAACAGGAAGCAACAATGACTTTTCCTTAATATCTCTTAATATCAAAGGACTCAACTTCCCAACAAAAAACATAGAGTAACAAACTGGTTACATAACAGGACCCAACATTTTGCTGCATAAAGGACACCCAACTCACTGACAAGGACAGACACTACCTCAAAGTAAAAGGTTGGAAAACAATTTTCCAAGCAAATGGTCCCAAGAAACAAGCTGGAGTAGCCATACTAATTTCAAATAAAATCAACTTTAAACCTAAAGTTATCAAAAAAGATAAGGAGGGACACTTCATACTCTTCAAAGGTAAAATTTACTAAGATGAACTCACAATTTTGAACATCTATGCTCCAAATGCAAGGGCATCCTTCCACATTCATTAAAGAAACTTTATTAAAGCTAAAAACACAAATTGCACTGCACACAATAATTATGGGAGACTTCAACACCCCACTCTTATCAATGGATATATCTCGGAAACAGAAACTAAACAGAGACACAGTGCAATTAACAGAAGTTATGAACAAATGGATTTAATTGATATTTATAGAACATTTTATCCTAAAACAAAAGGATATACCCTTTTCTCAGCACCTCAGGGTACCTTCTCCAAAATTGACCATATAATTGGTCACAAAAAAGGCCTTAACAGATACAGAAATATTGAAATAATCTCATGCATCCTATCAGATCACCATGGACTAAGACTGATCTTCAATAACAACATAAATAATAGAAAGCCCACATACATGTGGAAGCTGAACAACACTCTACTCAATGATAACTTGCTCAAGGAAGAAATAAGAAAGACGTTAAAGACTTTTAGAGTTTAATGAAAATGAAGCCACAACACACCCAAACTTATGGGACACAAAGAAAGCTTTCCGAAAAGGGAAACTCATAGCTCTGAGGGCCTCCAAAAAGAATCTGGAGAGAGCATACACTAGCAGCTTGACAGCACACCTAAAAGCTCTAGAACTAAAGGAAGCAAATTCACCCAAGAGGAGCAGATGGCAGGAAATAATCAAACTCAGGGCTGAAATCAACCAAATAGAAACAAAAAGAAATTTACAAAGAATCAACCAAACCAGAAGTTGGTTCTTTGAGAAAATCAACAAAACAGATAAACCCTTAGCCATACTAACTAGAGGGCACAAGGACAGTCTCCTAATCAACAAAATCAGACATGAAAAGGGAGACATAACAACAGAATCTGAGGAAATCAAAATATCATCAGATCCTACTACAAAAACCTATACTCAAAACAACTGGAAAACCTGGATGAAATGGACAAATTTCTAGACAGATACCAGGTACCAAAGTTAAATCAGGATCAGATTAATAATCTAAGCAATCCCATATGCCCTAAAGAAATAGAAGCAGTCATTAATAGTCTCCCAACAACAACAACAAAAAAAAGCCCAGGACCAGATGGGTTTAGGGCAGGGTTTTATATGACCTTCAGAGAAGACCTAATTCCAATAATTCTCAAACTGTTTCACAAAATAGAAACAGAAGGTACTGTACCCAATTGATTCTAGGAAGCCACAATTACTCTGATACCTAAACCACATAAAGACCCAAAAAAGAAAGAGAACTTCAGACCAATTTCCCTCATGAATATCAATAAAATCCTTCCAAAACGAATCCAAGACCACATCAAAATGATCATGCATCATGATCAAGTAGGCTTCATTCCAGGGATGCAGAGATAGATTGATATACGGAAATCCATCAGTGTAATCCACTTTATAAATAAACTCAAAGAAAAAAGCTACATGATCATCTCATTAGATGCTGAGAAAGCATTTGACAAAATCCAACACACATTCATGATAAAAATTCTTGAAAAGATCAGGAGTTCAAGGCCCAAACCTAAACATAATAAAAACAATATTGAGCAAACGAGTAGCCAACATCAATCTAAATGGAGAGAAACTTGAAGCAATCCCACTAAAATCAGCGACTAGACGAGGATGCTCCCTCCCTCCCTCCCTATTCAGTATAGTCCCTGAAGTCCTAGCCAGAGCAATTAGACAACAAAAGGAGATCAAAGCGATACAAATAGGAAAGGAAGAAGTCAAAATATCACTATTTGCAGGTGATATGATAGTATATATAAGTGAGTTTAGAGAACTCCTAAACTTGATAAACAGCTTCAGTGAAGTAGCTACATACAATATTAACTCAAACAAATCAGTGGCCTTTCTTTTTTTTAAAAATTTTTTATTAGATATTTTCCTCATTTACATTTCCAATGCTATCCCAAAAGTCCCCCATACCCTCTCCGCCCACTCCCCCCCCTCCCACTTCTTTGCCCTTGCGTTCCCCTGTACTGAGGCATATACAGTTTGCACGACCAATGGGCCTCTCTTTCCACTGATGGCCAGCTAGGCCATCTTCTGATACAGGAGGAGAAAGTGGGGAAGAGCCTTGAAGATATGGGTACAGGGGAAAAATTCCTGAATAGAATAGGAATGGCTGTGCTGTAAGATCAAGAATGGACAAATGGGGCCTCATTAAATTGCAAAGCTTCTGCAAGGCAAAGGACACTGTCAATAACACAATACAGCAACCAACAGATTGGGAAATGATCTTTACCAATCCTAAATCCAATAGGGGGCTAATATCCACTATATATAAAGAACTCAAGAAGTTGGACTCCACAAAACCAAATGACCCATTATAAAATGGGGTACAGAGGTAAACAAAGAATTCTTGACTGAGGAATTCAGAATGGTTCAGAAGAACCTAAAAAATGTTCAACATCTTTAATCATCAGGGAAATGCACATCAAAACAACCCTGAGATTCCAGCTCACACCTGTCAGAATGATTAGATCAAAAACTGAGGTGACAGCAGATGCTGGCAAGGATGTGAAGAAAGAGAAACACCCCTCCACTGCTGGTGAGATTGCAAGCTGGTACAACCACTCTGGAAATCAGTTTAGTCGTTCCTCAGAAAGTTGGACATAGTTCTACCGAAGATCTAGCTATACTACTCCTGGGCATATACCCAGAGGATGCTCCAACTTGTAATAAGGACACATGCTCCACTATGTTCATGGTAGCCATATTTATAATAGTCAGAAGCTGGAAAGAACAAGATACAGAAATGGATGCTCACAGTCATCCATTAGATGGACCACAGGGTCCCCAGTGAAGGAGCTAGAGAATGTACCCAAAGCTGAAGGGGTTTGCAGCCCCCTAGGAGGAAGGAACAACAATATGAGCTAACTGGTAACCCCAGAGCTCCCTGGGACTAAGCCATCAATCAAAGAAAACACATGGAGGGACTCTTGGCTCTAGCTGCATATGTAGCAGAGGATGGCCTAGTTAATGGGAGGAGAGCCTCTTGGTCCTGTGAAGGTTGTTTGCCCTAGTATGGGGAAATGCCTAGGCCAGGAAGCAGGAGTAGGTGGGTTGGGGAGCAAGGAGTGGGGGAAGGGTATAGGGGATTTTTTTATAGGGGAAACTAGGAAAGGGGATAACATTTGAAATGTAAATAAAGAGCATATCTAATAAAACAATAGAAAAAAATAAGCAGTCTAAATTCAATAATCCGTATAGTCTGGAACAGTCCGTAAACTCTTCAAAAGTTCAAAGACTGCTTTGTCAGTCTAAGCAATCTCTTGACTGCCACATATTGTGATATCAGATAACATTTTGTGTTTTTCCAGTATACAATAGTCCAGACTACCCATTCATATTTCAATAGTGAGAAATGTGTATATGGGAACAAAACAAGAAAATTCAAGAGGGCAAACAGGAAACTCTGTAGCTGTCTCAGACACATGGGGCTTCAGTTTCAAAGTGCTTACATGGCTCTATCCCTGCAACTTCTCATACATCTCTCAGTTTCAGTACTTCCACTCCCTATATGCATCTCTCCATGGCAGATTCTCATATCATAGGTATCTCAACATTTTGTGGTCTCAAAATGCAACTGAGGCACCATCCTCATAGGTGCATGCAATGAACTCTCACAGAATCCTCACTGGAGCTCTGACTCTGCCAAATATAGATAGCTGAAATAGTGTTGAACTGACACCAGAACTGAAGAATCCATGACCATAATTTTGCATCTTCCTTGTTTCCAGAACCAGCACAATATGGGTAAGCCTGTGAAGATTGGCTTCTAAATTGAGACGGACCCTGCCACAGGTGGACCATAGTTGCAGTAGGTTTCATATGAAGTTCCTTCCTGGGACTAGGTATCACTTTGCCTACTCATTCCATTAACTGAATGCTTAACAGAAGGGAATCTTACCCTTAGGGCACCTTCTTATGCTTCCAATGCAGAGCAAGGACTTTCTCTTTAATGGTGATAATATCCTTGAAAATCCCTGCCTCTGATTCAGCACTGACTACCATTTGAAATTTCCTAGTGCTGTTTTTTTCTTTTCAAACCACAGACTTTGCATTTCTTTCTACACCACTAGTTTTGTTTGTTTTTGTTTTGTTTTTTTCCACTGAAGTCCTGAATGTGTTACAGGTAATAACCATCCAACAGACTCAATATTCCAACTAAGAATCAGCCCCTTATCTTTTGATTCTGCTTCCTCAATTTCAGAGGTCATGGATAGAATGAAAAACATTTGTGGCCAAACTATCACACATGACCTCTAGCTAAATTTTTTCATATCACTATTTCCCCTTGAAATCCTATGACCTCACCTTACTCTGCCCATAATAGTCTAAACAGTGGCACCTACCAGGTCCTACAAGAACAGTAGATGAAGATCTGTGTACAGCTTTCTATGCCTTTGCCATCTCAGTCCTTATGTCTTCCACATTCCTTCAAAAGAAAACATTCACAGGTTCTGTCCAGAATTAAAATCAGTTTTTTTGTGTATCATTTTTTTGTTCTAACTTGCTACTCAGGAAATGAACAGTTTTTCTTGATGCTTCTTTCAGATCACAGTACATCATTTTGAGAACATAAGGTAGAAATGGAAGTTAGATAATACAGGCCAAAATATGGGCATACACTGTTTCCTGGCTTGCTCTCTTGTTTGGTCACTGTCTCATGCTCAGATAATTAGCTCTCTTACCCTGCCCAGATCCCCTTGCCTAGGGAGATTGCCACCCTCTGTGGAAGTGGCTTCAATCATCAGTCACCAATCTACACAACCTCTCACAGACACACTAACCAGCCACTCTGAAGGGGCACACCCTCAACTGAGGTTCCCTCAGATGAATAGATGCTCTGAAATGTTGAAAACTGAAGCTGATTATGACACATAGATGATAATATATGAGAAAGTTTTAATAACCCTTAACTAATGTCTTTCCCACACCAATCATTTTATTAAACCCCAAACACTGGTGATTATTACAACTGGAAAACATAGATATGCCAATAAATGCACAGATTCTGCCAAATACAGATCGCTGAAGTAGTGATGAACTGACACCAGAACTGAAGAATCCATGACCATAATTTTGCATCTTCCTTGTTTCCAGAACCAGCACAATATGGGAATCTTCAGGATCAAGAAGAGAAAACTAAAATTGATTCTCCACAGAAAGTCCCCAAACTAACAAACTCATGACACTATAGATTAAATTTTCAGAAGACAAAATAGGTGGCAACACTAATTAAAGTACAGACAAACCAATAAATATAGACAGCCCCTCAAATAAGAAATATGGGATTATAGTCAAAAATCAAAGAAACCACTGGCCAGCACTCACCCTGTGGGCCGTGGTAGTTTCCTTTGCCAATAAAAGAAAATGGATTAGGGGGCTATTCCAGTTGGAGAGATATGCTTAAAGCATACAAATGTTTCAACATCGGAGAAAACTAAAATGTACTAAAAAATACTACTAAAAAGTATCGCCCTTTTCATGATAAGGAAAAGATGTCTGTTAGGATCACTTAGAAGTCATTTTGTTTCCTATGATTAATGACTGCATACAAATATGCACCGGTGGTAGGAAATACAAACTTTTAAAAACCAAATGCAAGAAAGATCTTTCAAAAACAGTGCACGGTTTGTACTATACCCCAAACAGTTTCTTTGGTAGTAACTGCTTTATAAGTTATAAGCACATTTGAAAACATACTCTCTTCCCATTTTAATATGTGTTTGTGTGTGAGACTGAATGTTTTCCACGGACATAGAGGTGACACATAGGGGAAGAGGGTGTCAGATATCCTAATCTAAAGGAGCAGGAGCCTCCGAACTTGGGTTTGAATGTTTGTATATGAACTCACGTCAACCCTAAAAAGAATAGCTGCTCACTGACCTGCCCAGCCCACTTAGTACTTGTTATCCAATAAGCAAACAGATTTTCAAAGATGAACAATATGAAAACCCTAAGTATAGAAGTAAATAAATGAACCCTGAGAACCTGGTGCCTCAGTATTAAGATGTTGGTTGCTGGACCAGGTAGGATGCCGCCAGACCTTCTCCACTTTCAGTTACCTAAGTCCAAATACTCCATATTGTCCCTAGTGTAGCAGCTTCCTCTTCTCTTTCCATGCCTCCTGGAGATACAACAGACCATTCCCATCTTCCCTTCTCTTCATGCGCCATCTCTGTATCTGATACTGCAACTATGGGCAGACAGCCCCTGCTCAACCACAAGCCATCCTTGTCAGAAGACTAGGTAGTCTGTCCAAAGACCTACACTAGTGTCTGTTACCTCAGACCCAGTTCTCACAGTTGACCTTAGCACTGGAACACAATTCTCAGGGGGAAGTTCCTCTCCCTGTGCCCATGCTTCCTGTAAACACCACAGAGCATCCATAACTGTCCTTTTCCCTCCTCAACTATGTCCCAGCCCTAACTTCGGCACACACCTCTTCTCAACCACATGCCACTCTTGCCCGAAAACCAGGCAGGCTGTCCAGAGAACTAACACATTACCTAGTAGCCTAGATGCACTTTTCTGTTTCTGCTACTAATGGTCTAGAACATAAGAGGCACTTGACCTCTCTTCTATCAAGTGTCCTATTGATTCCTAAGGTCATTTTTTTCCTTGATTCCTCTTCCCCCAACTTCCAAAACCAGCAAGCACTGACCCTTGAAAACACCCCAAAATAGATCAGTAAATAAGGCAACACTCATCCAACAAACTGTCTAAAAATCCAGAGAACAAACAGAAATTCAAAAACAAAATGCCCACCCTAAGAAGGCAAACCCAGGCTGGAAAGATGGCTCAGCCGTTAACAGCTAGGCTCACAGCCCAAAATATAAGAGAAGACAAACCAAGAAATCAGCAGCTAGACCTATAATCACACCAAACCTAGATGCCCAGACACCAGCTTAGGAACATAATCAATAACAGCCAGGAAAATATGTCACCAAAGGAACAAAACTATCCCCCCACAGCAAGTCCTGCATATTCCAATATAGGTGAAAGCATAAAGAAAAGACCGTAAAACCAACTATGCGAAGATGATAGAAGTCCTTAAAGAGGAAATGGATAAATCTCTTTCTAAAAATCGCAGAAAGCACAATCAAACAACTGGAAAAGAAAAGAAAAAAGAAAAACGAATTCCATATATAAAGGGAAGAAAAATCAAGTAAAAAAGTGAAGAAAACATAACTGTTCATAACCTAAAAATGGAAATAGAAACAATTAAGAAAGTACAAACTGAGGGAACCCTAGCAAGGAATCTTTTGGACTGCAACGAGGAACTATAGAGGCAAGGTTCACCCACAGAATAGAGATTAAAGACAGAATCTCAGACATTGAAGGTACAATGTAAGGAATAAATACACAGGATAGAGAGAGTTCCATCTAAAAATTCATAACAATTTATAACATGAACATTGATTCCAAAGCTATGTCATGAGAAAACTCAGAATTTGCAACAGGATTATACACAGTACACACACTGGCACAATGTGACATATACTCTTACAACAAAGATATAATAATCAAGAATGTATATAAGATTTGTGAAAAATGATGGAATGTAGGAAAAAAAACAAAAAATATAAGCTTAAAAATATATTCAAGTCATCACCAAAATACCTAAGGAAACTACACCAGTAATAATTTGAACTTGACCTATGTTAGTGTGATTGTATGTATACACAAATTAAATAAACACAGACTTCATGAGTCCTGTACATATAACTCAGTGTTCCCTAAACTGCTGTATTTTGACCTTCCAGCTATTATTGATCTGTCTCCATGCTCTAGAGCTTTTTCTGTAAATGAAGGTGATCAGAAAGGTGGACTATGAGTGTGCAGCCCCTCATGACCCCTTGTGGTTTCATGCAGACCCAGCCTTACTGAAGCCCAGCCAAAACGATGTTGAAGAATAACTAAGTGTTTGCTTCATGTCACATGGATTATGTCACAGGATGTGCAGTCTGTCCAATCTACCTACCCAACAGCATGCACACCTGAGAAGTTCTGCATCTCAGAAACTCCTTTTGTACCCTGCAACTGAATTTCCATGAATCGTGCCATTGGGACTGGACATAGTGGAAAAGAAAATGGATTCTTATCATATATTATTAAAGGGTCATCCCTATCACCTCCTGTAGTGGCTATTCCTGGTTGTCAACTTGACAATATTTGTAATGAACTACAATCCGGAATTGGAAGGCTCACCAGTGACCCTTATCTGGAGGCTTGGAGATCCTTATCTGGATCTTGGTTTGAAGATCTTGAGCCATAGTGGCTATGGATTCCAGAAGATTGAATCTCCGAGTTTAAGGAACACACCTTTAATCTGGGCTACACCTTTCATCCAGGATTAAAGGTGTGGTGGAACACACCTTTAATCTGGGCTACACCTTCTGCTGCAGACAATATAAGGACATTGGAAGAAGGGAGTCTAGCTCTTGCTCTTGCTTCTTTGCCTGCTTGCTGCGTGAGCCTGAGTAACTGCTAGATCCTTGGACTTTCATTCACAGCTGCGACTGAACAATTGTTGGGAATTGGGCTGCTGACTGTAAGTCATCAATAAATTCCTTTACTATCTAGAGACTGTCCATAAGTTCTGTGACTCTAGAGAACCCTGACTAATACACCTCCTTTCTATCAATTTCTAAACTTCTTATAAAATTTGTTATACAAAACTGAATGTGGAATGCAAGGGTCAGTACTTTTGGAAACCAGACCTCCAGTTTCCCAGTCTGTCTCCCTATTGTATGCACAGCAAACAACTGCCTTTGTCAACACACTGGACAGCTTTACACTGCCAGTGCTCTTAAGCCTCCCCCTCCCAGGAAATCCACACTCAGGGAGGGGAATAGGACAAGGGCTGGGGCTCAGATCACCACTCACTGCAGATCAGACTCTGAGAGCTCAGCAGGCATGTTCTCCTGGCCTGGGGACAGTGTTCCCCACACTAACCATGGCATAGCTTGTGGTCTTCCTCACAGCTTGCTACAGATGCATGCTAGGAGAATTCTGGAAAGAGCCTGCAAGCTACTTTCCACTGGTGATCTTGATTGCTAGGCCTGCCCAGCTGGGCCTCAGGACAGTAGCAGTTTCTCTACTAAGGGATCAGAGAGCAAATGACTCAGACAGCTGAAGCCTTCCTAACTCTGCCCTTCCACCCTAGGTGCAGACAGAGAGCCCTAGTCTGGGGAAATTGTATTTAATAGAATGTTCCAGTCTCCCAGAGCACTTATTTTCTTCTTCCAAGACACTGGGTCCTTTGTTTGCATAGTCCATTACACACACAATGTCCAATGCAGCCATCTCTACTCATGGTTGGGAAATCCTGCAGCCAAACTTCAGTCAAATTCAAACAGTAACAATAATTAAAGCCAAACATGGTCCTGAATTTTAAAGCAAGGTGCAGTTAATGGGAGGTGAATGGAAAAAAAAAAAAAAAAAAGGACATGGATGCTCCTATGTAACATAAGGACAATGTTTACTACACATGAAAGGGAGAACATCTGGGAGAGTCCAGAAGGGATAAATGTGGAGAGAGGAAGGAGGGGAGAAGCAAGAGCCAGACCAAGAGATCAGGCTGATGAATGCTAGATATAAAAGAGCAGGCAACCAACAGGATTGGATTACAGGAGGAATGGCAGCTAGGAGAAGGGCAGCCTAACCCCCAGGCTACAAGGCTAGGTATGCCTGTAGCAGGTAGGGACTGAGGCCTGCAGAGAGAACCTGTCAGGCAGGTTTGCTTTGATTTGTTAAATAGCCCTCTCAGCTATTTGTTCCAGAGTTTCAGACTTAAAAGTAGGGAGAAAGGAGAGGATGAAATGATTCAATTATACTCTTAAAGGTTGTGTTTAGAGCTTGAAACATACATTATGGTCCAATATTTTTCAGAGACTAAACATATACTAGAACCTTCAAGTATTACTCATATTGTGTATTTTCAGACAAAACAAGAAATATTAATATTAGGCACAGCCACACAGGTTTGTCTAGATCTTGTATAGCTTGAATCAGAGTAAATACAAAATTTGGTTTCTAGATAGAAGTTCAGTTCCTTATTCAGATTCCTGATTGCCCGGCTCTGGGAGCCTCCTAGATGCCCAGTTGGGACTTTTACTGATTGTCTAAAACTGACTGACTACTCATTGCTATTGTCAACTACTGTCAAAGCAGAAAGGCCCTCACCTTCCTTCTTCCCCCTCCTTTTCTGTGCTGTGATTACACCAGCTTCAAAGTTGGTCAGAGAACTCAATGCTTACACAGGTCCCTCTTTATTTGTAGTCCCCTCACCCCAATCCAGGGAGGTTGGAGGACACCCATTCACTGGTCTATATCTCTTCTCACTGACCAGTTGGAGCCCGGCCTTAAAGGAACAGCAGGACAGACTTCCAAGCACAGGGCAGCAGAGTCTTGATCAGGTGTTCACAGCAAATCTTGACTACACAGCAGAAGGAAAGGGTGAGCTACAGGAGATGTTGCTCTAAACACACACAGATAGGAAACATCTTTAGAAAAAGAAAAAATTTCTTAATGAATAGGAAACACTGGCGAATAAAAATGAGGTCAGAATGGCGATGCATAAAGAATATGAAAATTTAAAAGTAATACCAACAATTGACTTTTTTAAAAAAGACAACCATTGCTGAGGGCCAGCCCAATGCGGGGTGCTTCTTTTCTTGTGGGTTCATCTTAAGGCAGCGGAGGGGGAAGAGTGAAGGTGGAGGGTAAGACTTTGTCTTATGAGTTTCTGAAGTAAGACTTTGTCTTATGAGAAATTTAGGGTTGCTGTATAATAAAAAGTTTACTTTTCTAAGTTTAAGTTACTATGCCATTGTAGCTGACCTGCCTTCTGTGATCCTGAAGCCAGAAACTGCAGTTTCTGGCACTTAGCACCTCTTCCTCAAGCCACAAAGGATTCAGTAAATAGCCTTTGTTCTATCTCAGCAGGGATTGCTGGGATCTAACTTTCAGCCTCCTTGGAAGTCTCAGGAAGAGAAGACATTAGAGAAGTGATTATAGAATTTATTACTAGTTGTAAAAAGTTTCTTATAAAAACTAACTAAGGGGGAAAGGTTCCTAAATCGGGAAACAAACAAACAAAAAAAAAAAATCCTCTAAGATTAGTATAATTGGGGAAAGGCAAAGTCTCCTCTATTGATCTCCACTGCCCTTGATCTCTTTGTGCTCAGTACTTATACATCTTTCAGAATACACGATCACATGTTACAAAGTTCATCACAAGTTCACACAAAAAAATCAAATTGTAAATTGAAATACAAGTTTACAACAGCGAATGTTTACATGCATATCCATTAGGAGTAATTATATGGCTAAATATCCATCACCTGTCTGAGCTCCACAGGTTCACTGAAGGTTTAAAACCATAACTAATGTATTAGTGAAGTTTTGTATAGATAAAGCCAGTTGAAATTTTATCTTCTGTCCTAGTACCTATAATAAATCATTAGTTGCTTTTTAATGACCTTTGGTTAATTGTTTTACAACCTCTTGGAATGTGCTCTGAGTAGGAGAAAGTCTGGTTACCATCTAACAGAAATTAACTGGTGACACCTGAGACACTGGCAGAGTTCTCATTGCAGCTTTGACTATCAGAAAGGGACCTAATAGAAGTCCCATTATAAAAGAGCTTAATAATCACAGATATAATTTTAGGAATTCTTATAGGATCATCATAAAGACTTAAGTCATTTATTAGTCTACATAGCATCACTACCAGACAGTACATCTTTGTGGATCTGCAGAGGGGTGTGCTCCTACTTAGTGATTGTTATATATGTTTAATAATAACAGGAAAAGCATATTAATAGCAGGAACCTTTCCCAAAATTAGTCCCTCACAGCCTAGCTTAATGAGGGCTCACCTGTCGCAGATTATATAATAATCCGAGGCAGGCCACTTCAGGATGATCACCTGCTAGTTATTAGCTTGTCCCATTACGGCTCCTGACAAAATATAATTGAAAGAACACATAGGGATAATGATTTTGAAAAGAGCTGGCCCTTCCCTGTTAGAAGGAATGGCATTAATATGATAGTGTTTGACCTTGTCCCTATGTGCAAAGTTAGCAGCTGAGATCTCTAACCTGACACACAGCCAATAACATGTGTTTCAAATTTCTGAGCTGACTTAACTGTGTCAACAAGGACTGGAAATATCTATATACATCCCTTAAATGGAAATTCAGTATTCAATAATCTCAGGTTAAATTGTACACCACCAATTTTAAAACACTGTTGTGGTAAAATTCTTCATCTCAAAAATCTAGGAAGTTTCTTCATCAATAGGAAGCAAGGCCATTGCCCGGGGAGCATGAGACTGGGATCAAAGGTGCCTGAGTCAACATAGCTTGTCTTAGAAACACTTCTATTACAGGGAAGAAGATGCAGCTCTCCTAGAATAAGATACCTTCCCCAGGGAGCAATCACTCCACAAACAATTACAAGATTAATTAAGAAAAATCTCTTTAATTGCAGCATATATTCAGCTCTGGCTAATGCTTAGAGAAGAGACAGCCCAGAACAGATTTTACACTCCACATATGGTGTCTCATGTAAGTCTCTCTTAGGTTCCAGCCCTGGGCAATGTTTTAAACAATTTAAATATGGACTAGAGACTGCAAGTCCCACAGATGGGGGACTTACACAGAATAGATATAATCAGAATTATTTCTTAAATAAATCAGTGCCCTGAAACAGCAGGTCATTCATCAGTGACAGGGTTCTGAGATAGAGGAGCCAGAAGATGCGAAGGTTGGAAAAGTTGAAGGGAGAAAGTATCAAAGCTGGGATGGGGGTGTCTTGGACGGGCTCTGTCTTAGGCCACACAGGCTTCTGGAGAATATCAGCCTGTATACTTCTTACAGGGACAAAATGGAACAAAATAGGAGACTTTTGTGAAGTCAGCACAAACTACCATGAATGGGGAAAAACACAGGAAGGATCTAATAGAAGAACGTTGTACAAAAGGAACACTGAATATCTCAAAAACATTCCTGACCAAGCCCACACTGGACTCGGGACTGATAACCATAGCCGCATGTGGTGGGATCTCAGGATCTGAAGCAAGCCATCCCTGAAGGCCCTGGCCCCAGACCACCACCCGCTCTCCCAAGCACCATCCTTGCTTTAGAGAAGGAGCTCTATTTTATTCTCAGCACTTCAGGGCCTTAGGGGAAGCCTAAACCCCAGGCTGTCATTGGCTCTGGAGACTGAGAAGGGGCTGGGCCATTCTCCATTCATGAAGGCCTCATAGAAAGCCTTGCTGGATCAGGCCAGTCCTCAGCACAGCAGTGTTTTTCCTTTTCAGTTATCACCAAGTGTAGTCTTGTCCACGTGGCAAAACTATGCTTTGCTCAAGAAGAAAACCGGACCTTTATGGCACACCAGGCCTTAATGTTGGTCGTGACCCTATTTTGCCCCTTAGAGCCACTTGTTAGAGGCCTGTTCTTTGATATCAGGATGGGCCTAGTTCATGATTGTAAACCAGATTTGTCTCCTTTGTTATGGTTTATAGACAAATGTCTGGACAATCTTGGTAAACAAACACATATACTAGCATCCTATTATCCTTGGGGTGTTTTAGAGGCAGTCCTCCCTCAGCTACATTCTACTTGGTGTCACTATAAGTTTTGGTAAATCCTTTACATCATCAATTTTACGCTTCTAAATCACAGCTCAACATTGGAGTGCTACCCAACACACGAGGTGCCTTTTACAGCTTCCACAAAATCAAAGCCAAAGGGATCTTACACCTACAAACCTACATATTAAAGGGCTAAATGCTAAGGCCCAGAACTTCCTGAAGATACAGAGAAACTAAAGCTCTCCGCGTCTGACTTCTTGCCAAGGATGTTTCTACACAGAAGCCCTTTCCCCAAATGCTTTGTGCAGATGCAGCCACCCTAGTGAGGTTATTCAGAGGCCACCTCCGGCTCCAGGGAGAGAACAGGACCACAGGGAACCTCACAAGTCACTGCTTCTGTCTGGCTGTTATTTATCACGGAGCCCCAGGGACGACCCACGACTCCAGTTCCCTCTGCTCATCCGCCTTTTGTGGGACATGGCCCTGCACTTACCATGTCGGGACTTCTAAGCTTGTCTGAGCCTGCACACAGAACACGCCAAGAAGATACACTCCAGATTGCTCAGCTTCAGAGAGGAGGACCTTGCAGGAAAGCTCCCGGAAAAGCCCGCCTTCTCCTCCGATTACAGGACCGCGTATATGTGCTGATTGGCTAGTGAGTCTTGAGTGACATAAGCACCACCTTTAGGGTTAGAGTGTGCGGAAGGGACAGCCTGGAATAATTCCAGGCACAGGCTTCTAGTCAGAGGCCAGTCTTTTTGCATATCTGCAGAGCTTTTCATTTCAGTACAACTTGTGTTTGTTTTCCCACCCAAGTCCGGGGACGATCCACAACTCCAGCTTCTGGATGCTGAGCTACCTGCTTCTCCCCTTTGTGGGCAGTGACCCAGTACAATTGCATAGTAGGAGCTGTCCTAAGTCCCAATCACAGCACCAGTACTTTCCCTTCTTCCTCCTGCATTCAAGGTCCATAACTTGCATAGCCCATTTCTCAACTTACAGTGGAGTTATCCTGTCCCACAAGTGGAAGGGTGCCCAGAGTATTAACTATGAAAGAAAGATATTAGGAAACAAGTGTTTTGTTTTGTGTCTTTTTCAGGGTTCAGGTAAAGTGCAAGTACTTTTTGCCTAACAGTTACCAGTCAACCCTCAGAGCCAAGCAGGAAGCACATGACAAACACTGTGGAGCATTCTTGTTAACCAGCTCATCTTCCTCAGGGCTTTGGCAAAACAAACAAACAAACAAACAAACAACAAACCCCACAGCTGTATTAGTAAAGTTTCTCTAGATAAAGAGAACTGATAGAATCAGTCTATCATGTTGGAAATGGATTTATTAGAATGGCTCAAGAGTTGTTTCGTTCTACTAGCCCAACAGTGGAAAGTTGAAGAATCCAGTAGTGGTTCAGTCCATGTGGTCACATGCCTCAGCTGGTCTTCAGTATATATCAGAATTTTAAAGAAATAAGCTCTAATGCCTGGTTTTTTAAAAATTAATTTGCTAGACAAAGGCAGGGCAAGTAGACAAAGAGAAAGAGGCATCTATCATCTTCAGTGTCCTTTATGTATATAAGCCACCACCATAAGGTGTGGCCTAGATTAAAGATGGATCTGTCAACTCAAATGATTCAGATTATATAAGGGTTTTTCCAATTCAAAAGCTATAATTCAGGGGGGAAAAAAGCCCACAATAGCCAACTATTTGGGCTTTAGCTAATTCCAGATATATTTAACTTGACTACCAAAATAGCCAGTACAACTATCTAGACAAGGACAGATAAGATTTTTTTTTCCTTGTGGCAGGCAAGGAGAGCATGGGAGCCATTTCCAAAGCAATGATTT